>NC_142737.1:28829947-28837447 GCF_051943395.1 Hippocampus bargibanti
TTGTCTTCTTCTTCGCATTCTTATTATTTCTCACAATAAAACGTCAGCTGATAAATACTGTTTGTTCTATAAAAAACAAGTGAAGACGGTTTTATTATGATTTTATTATGTCGGCCAATCACGAGAAAATACTTTAAAAATTACTTTATAACAATTAAAACGCTTTAATTTTGTTTTATCGCTGTTACATTGTGTTTTGGTAAAACATTTATGTTTGCTACAGACAAATAAAAGGATATAATTTAAATTCGACATAAAACTCAACTTGTTGGCTGCAGCTCTGTCGTTACTTCCTATTCACATGAAATGCGATTCATCGCCAGACAGCCATGCAAGAAAGCACCTGCTTCTTCCAAGCTTGGAGAAAAAGACCCATTCTGGACTAACTGATAACATCGTGGTGACTCCCATGTTTTAAATCAAAAGTTGTATTTGGGCTACAAGGGGGAGTGAAGGCTGGTGAATCTCCCCAGCCCTAAAAAGGGAAGCAAAAAAAAAAAAAATATGTGTGTGAGTGTGTGTGCGTGCGTGTGCGTGTGTGTGTTAATGCGTTGTGCGTGTATGAGCGCGCCGCAAGTCCGCATGTTATTTATTTAATCTTTAAATCGACCATTAGGAGCAAACAGAAGTCCGAAAAGGAAAAGTCGTTCTATATAAACTGGTGATTTGGATTGGAGATTATTACTGCGGTACAATCACGTTTGGTTTCTTTCTGACAGCGGTTCGCGCAGACCGCATGCGTGGGGGGAGAAATAAATTCGGGCCCATGTACAAGAGGGACAGGGCCTTGAAGCAGCAGAAAAAAGCTTTGATCCGCTCCAACGGCTTCAAACTGGAGAGCGCGGCCCCTGAGTCCGCCTCTCCTATCCACACCGACTACGGCTTCAGCGGCCCCCTGAACGGAATGGCCGTCATTCCTAAAAGCATCCTCCCCTCCACACCTAGCTCCATCACCCCCACAGACTACGAGGCAACCCTTTACGCTCCCCCGTCGCTGGGTATGCAGTCTCACGTTCCCCTTGGCGGCCCGTACCAGTACTCAGCCTTCCCGAGCAGGGTCATAAAAGCAGAGTGCCCCGACTACACCAGCTCGCCCGAGTCTCTCACGGGATACCCCTACCCAGAAATGTATCCTTCGGCCTCACCCCAGCCCCCCACTTTGCCGCCGCTGGTGATCGAGATGCTGCGCTGCGATCCGGACGAGCTGGTGGTCCGGAACAAGATCGTCGCTCATCTGCAGCAGGAGCAGAGCAACCGAGGCCGGTTGGAGAAAGCCAGCGTCTTCAGCCTCATGTGTCTCATGGCTGACCAGACCCTCTTCTCTATCGTGGAGTGGGCTCGCAGCTGCATCTTTTTCAAGGAGCTCAGGGTGAGTACGCAGTCCCGACGTTTGCTATTACGGTTTTGTGTCGCTCATCAAGGCATGCACCCAAGCGAAAATGATACCACCACCAACATCATTATATAAGAGATCGCAACGAGAATTGCGCTCAAAACACACTGGCTCAGCGTTTTAAATCAAACCAGTTCTGGTGAACAAAATAGTTTGGAAGCGTTTAGTCGATATGTCGTGTCACGTTTGCAAAAATACCAGCAATAGCTCAATCAATTTCGTGCAGTCCAACCCTGTGCTACGACTATGGTTACAATTGACAAAAATCGCATCGCTGTCGAAAAGCCTTTTAAAAAGCTGATCAACGGAACAGAAGTTTAAACAAACAAAATTGCGAGCCCATTTGATGTCGCGCAGCAGACCAGAAGACTCTCGCGCACTGCAAGTAGAATCGAACAAACCACAAAAATAACAAAGTAGCAATAATAACCTCTTGGATTATTATTAGCATTATTATTGTAGTTATTATGACTATACTTGTACTACTCCTACAAATATTACAACACTTGTCTGATCCATTTAATTTACTCAATAACCACCGATTATGTTGCCATCTGTTCTTATTTTATTCCAGCATTTATACATAAAGTATATGGCAACCAAAAACCCGAAGTTACATTAAAAAAATACGATTCGTATAGAATTCAATTGAATAATTATTTTGGAATTATTTTGATACATTGCAAATAAAGACAGACGTTGCCTTGTGTTAAAAAGAACATTTGGATGATAGTTTCCCCTGGTTGATTTTCAAAAAGCGTATTAGCATTGCAACCACATATTGAAAAATAAACATATAAATAGACCCAAATATATAATTATCAAAACTATTACTCACTTCAGTAAAAATCAATTATTGTGAATTGGCTGGTAGGTATCCCTATACGGTACCTGTTGTAAAATACTAAAATACTTTTACTTTTGTTGTCATTTCACCACTGCTACACGGGCTGCTCGACTGGTCCAAAATGCATTTTGGAAACTATAAAATGTACATTTCAGTATGAAAAGGCCTTGAGATTATTCTCATCATTTGTGAAAAATGCCCGGACGCAGTTAAGTCTATTATATACAACATAAATTATGAGCCTCTAATACATGTACCTGTTGCTTCACAGAATGACTATCATTACTCTTTTAAAGGATCCCTTCTGTGTCACACATAAAGCCAACACAAAATCAAGTACTAATTCCATTATTTCTCTGCTAACAAGCTTCTTCAATGGCTCCAGCATGTTCTGGAACATTCATTTTTGTGAACCGCAAACGTGGGCTGCTGTTTGGTCTTCTGGGAAGACGTTCAACTTAAATTTTGAGCCTGTCCATGGCAATGTTTGCCCTTTCACCAAGAACACGTGTGGGGTCAGATGCCACTGATTTTTGGGAAAGTGGTTCTGGCTTGCAATCTCCATGTTAGTGAAACCTCAAGTTGTTTAACAGCGTTCACATTAGGGAAGTGGTGTCAAAGTAATTTTTTTGCCGCGGGCCACATTGTAGTTCCGGTTTCCTTTTTGGGGCCGTTATGAATTTGGAGAAGCCATTAGAAGTTTTCATTCACTCCTCGTATTAATATAGAGCGCACAACAAACTGATACATGACTGTTTTCAAATTTGAAGTAATAAATTATGACTGTTATTGTGGTTTATATACAATTAGATTTTTTTGTTGGTACTTTAGCTAGCATCATGAAATTTGAAAGTTAGATTTGCTTTCGTGGGCCGAATAAAATGGTGTGTTTGGCCGGATTTTGTCCCCGGGCCTTGACTTTAACACCTGTGCATTAGGGCGTGGTGAAGTTATCCCATGCCAAGCAATCCAAGCCATGCCATGCTGGGACAGAAAATAGACAACCTTATTCCGGTCATGATAAAGTTGAAAATTTGAAAGTCAGCGTGATGTGAGAGGATACCATGCTTATCCGAAATAATAGTTTGCATGTCACCTGCACAGTTAGTTGGGACAGCTGTTTGGAGTTGAGTTTGCATGCTCTCGCTCGCTTGAATTTTGCTAGACTTCTTCAGATTCCACATTCAACAAATATATGTTCGGTGAAGTGAAGATTCTAAATCAGGTGTGCAAGTGGTCAACCACCACTCCATCAAGGACACGTGTTAAAGAAATACGGAGACATTTAGAAATAATTCACATTTACCATCATGAGAGAAAAAGCGGGTATAAGCACGATGTACTAGTTTTGAGGCTAACCAGTTTCAGGACTTACAGTATTCATCCCGATGCAGGGACTTCACTTCAATTGTATCCATAACTATCTGCTTCAGAAGTTCACAACCTGAACTTCATTTGATGCTTACAGGTTGTGGCATGGCACTCTTGTGGCTGGTGTACCAAACTTTAATTTTGAGTTTAGGGACAAAGACGCTTATAACAGTCCTATACAATTCACAGTTGATGATATATTTTTGGAATGTATTTCCCGTGTAGGTAGTTGGTTTCTCTTCTTGCACAGAGATACAGTATCAACGTGGTCTGCATGTCCATATCTGTCTCAAAAAGGAACACGAGCTTCTCTATTATCCAGTTAGTGTTGCTAGATGTGTGATGTTGTTGCTTTGTTACTCTGCAGCTGTGACCACATGTTGGGAAAAAGGAATTTATTCTTTTGACTTCCAGGCCATTGTTGAAATTTTCCAGTGTTGCTGGTTTGGCAGTCTTCCATTTACAGGCTACAAATTCAACCTTCTTTTACCTGGCTGTTATATGTTTAAACCGGTGCTTCTCACTTTTTTTAACACCTAAAACATACTTGGCTTTTTATATATCACCATTAAAAACACAGAGGCCCAACAGTTCTTTATTAAATCAAGGGAGAGGTTCTATTCCTGTTAGGTGTATGGATATTATTGGAAGCCACTGTAACATGACACAAAATTGAACTTGAACACTTAAATATAGTTGGGAAACACAGACTACTGGGGTTTGGTGGACCGTCACATCTAAACAGCATCAATAACGAAGGCAACCGGACTGTAGTTATCATTCTTTGTCATCATGGGTTGAAGAGTGTTTAACCTAAAATACATGGGCAAAATTGCAGATGGCCACCTTTTGTCCCTTGTCGGAAAACACAGTTTAAGTGCGTTTTGTACCCAAAAATGAAATAGAAGTTGTTCCTGAAAACAAAGAGCCCCAAAAGACAAAATAGATATAGATAGATAATAGATCACAACCGTTAAATAAAACTGTCGTTACCATGTGTACTTTCATGGTGAAAAAGAAAAACAGCCACTATAACATCATGTAGTCAAAATATTCACTTCAGTGATTCCTCTGCATGTCACAAGATGAGGGGGAGACAATATACCACTAGTGGTAGTACCATTGCTTTGTTAAACTGCTCACGTAATTCCTTTAAATTACGGTAATAGAAATGGTGCATGGGAAAATACAAGTTTGCAAAACAGTCTTCTGTTCATGTACTCACTAAACCCTTTTCGATCTTTTTTTCTATGTGTAAAACAAACACAACAAAATAATGCATAGTTACACCATACATTGGTCTTGCGGCACCTGATCTAGCCATAAATCAAAGTAAAAAAAAACGTGAATGTGACTTTTATTATGTCCACCGAACCCCAGTAGTCTCTGTTTCCCACCTATATTTAAGTGTTGATATTCAATTTGTGCGTCATGTTACTGTGGCTTCCAATAATATCAATACACCTATAATAAGACTAAAACTTCTTCGTTGATTTAATGAACTACTATGTTTTTAATGGTGATATATGAGTGTGGGAGGAAACCGGAGGACCCGGAGAAAACCCGGACCCGCGTGGGTTTTCTCCTGGTCCTCCGGTTCCGTCCCACACTCCAAAACATGCGTGGCAGGCAGATTGACCACTCAAAATTTTCCATAGGTGTGAGTGTGAGAGTGACTGTGGTATGTCATTGTGTGCCCTGCGATTGGCTGGCAAACAATTCAGGGTGCCCCCCGCCTCGTGCCCGAAGACAGCTGAGATAGGCTCCAGCAACCCCCGCGACCCTAATGAGGAATAAGCGGTACGGAGATGAAATATGAAAAGCCAAGTATTTTTTTTATTAAAAGAAAAGACTAGCAAACCAAATTTTCCACAATGTGATCTGTCACATTCTTTCACCAAATATGATTGGAGGCTCAATGTGCCATTGCTACAGCACAACTTTAACACTCACAGTGAATCTACATATAGACATACAGTATAAGTCAGTGTTTTTCAACTTTTTTGAACCAGGGCACGTTTTTTTACATTAGATTTTTTTTGCGCCACAACACGAACCATCTCGCAGGAAAGAGGCAGTGACGTGCGGTGAGGTTCATGGCTGGTGAGGCACTGACGTCATCACAGTCAGATTTACAAACATGAACTCTACAGAGTATCTTATTCACCATTTGATTGGCAACAGTTAATGTGTTTTGTTTAAACTGTCAATTTAGCATTATTTATATAAACTGTAGCATAGAAAAAAAGAATTAAAAAACTTTATTATCGTGTTACCTTTACTTATAAATGAAGTCCATGAGCCGCTCCCTCTGAAGAAAGGCATCAATACCTTCTTTGTAGAAGCCTTCTTTATCTTTCTTCAGTTTTAAAAGTCTCTCTATTTCTTTCAATTTAGATATGTCATCCTCCATTCTGAAAATAAGGCCAAGCAACGCGAAAAATGACTGAATGGTTCCACTTAACTTGCTAACTGTTTACTGTAGCTTGCTCTCACGAATTATATTATTCTGCAGCCAAGGAGGCGCAAGAAGAATCTCTGTAACCATCAGCGTCCCCTGTCATGAGGCGGGAGAACTGTGTGCCTCACCTATGCACACAGTTTTGATAAAAATAAAATAAAATAAAATAAACCCTGTAGTACAGTGTTTATAATGTAAAGTGACTCTACATTATATACACCAGCTAAACTGTAGAAATTTTGTTCATATACTAAAAGTTTTTGAACACTTTAATAGCGATCTGCAGAGGGACAGCAATGCGGTCTCTGCAGAGCAAGCAAGCACAGTTAGCATTGTCATTGCGCAAGAGATGGTGAGGCTCAGCCGGCTGGTCCCTCCCCGCTCGTCTCTACTTAGTATTTGAACGGTAAATGTGAAAATTTTGCGATTTTCAAAAGACATCCAAAAATGGTGAATGTCAGTCAAATTTAAATTTATTTTTTCATTTGATATTTCCATGATGACAGGTGAGGCACGGCCCCACCTGCCTCCCCTGACTGCACGTCACTGGAAAGAGGCAATCAGTGACATGTTGCCACACAGACTAAAAAATAAACTACCCTCCCAGTCTTTTCAGCACGGACACAGGACAATGACATAATATTGGCAGAAAATGATTAATAAATCTTTGTAAAATTTTCAGCTGGGATGGGCTCTGGACCCAAGTGACGACGAATAAGGGATTTTCAATGTGAATGAATGAATGATTACTAAAGTGGACTGGTAATAATTAAATCAACTAAATACTATAACTTTGTAATGGTAAAAGCTAAATGGCTAGCTAAGTTATTGGTGAAACTTACTAGGCCCCTTGAAGATGTGAGAAACGTTTTCAGCAGGTTACCAAACAAAGAGAATGTGAATTGAATTGCAAATCCAGGCCCTGATGGGGCCTGGATTTGGCGATCGAAGTTGATTTGTGGATGGAAGTTTGTCGATGCAGAGTTAATTAAACCTCTTTCGTTTTCATTTATGTTTGGGCACGCCAGCTTTTGCTCGTCATGGCATGTATCTATATTATGTCCGTGAGTGTGTGGTCGTGTGTGTGTGTGTGTGTATTGTGTGTGTGCGTTGTGTGCGTTGTGTCCGTTATGTGCGCTGTGTACGTGCGTGCCTATGTGTGTGCGTGCCTGTGTGTGTGTTTGTGTGTCTCTCTTTGCAGTAACAATGTAAAACATTTGACTCTGTCTCTGACTGATTAGTCCCACCTGGTTAACGACATATAAACCAATTTGGCATGCATGCATGGCATTGTTGTAGGTGGCCAAAAACTGCCAATGTTGGCCACCCTCCATAAAGGAGTATCCAAAACCAGATGCTTTGGGCAACACACTAGCGATTGGTCACCAATCTATTGCAAGGGCTGCATGTACATCACATTCAAACTCA
>NC_142737.1:28842447-28879947 GCF_051943395.1 Hippocampus bargibanti
GGTCAAAGTTTTATGACTATCGACTGACTATTAAATTGACCAACCTCCTGCGATCGTCACGCGCAGGCATATACACGCGCATGAGCATGGGCTCCCAACTACACACATTTGCGCATATGCATGCAACATAAAGGAAGGAAGCAGGAACCCCCCACCCCCCCACACACACTCATCCCACCCATCACGGTTTATTTGGGACTGCTCTGCTACCTTACGTTCGATCGCAACGTAATTGGGCAGAAGTTTCATTCTACCCAACATGCATGTTTATGGAGCGTCTACACTCAGATTCAAACCCAGAATTTGTCGACTGTGAGGCATCTGTGTTGTGATGTCACTAATAATTATAGTTGTTTTATTGTGAAACTATTTAGGATTATTGCGAATCTAACTATCTTAGTTATATATTACTAATTAATCACTAACTTTTATTTTGCAGATTGAGCTGACTTCTGTACTGTCTCAAGTTGAGGCAAATCTGTCAAGTTTGGTCCAAAGAGGACAAGACCTTGCCATCAGGTTGAGGGTCTTGCAGGTAGACCGCAGGGAGATTGCCTGTCTTAAATTTCTGCTCCTATTCAACCCCAGTAAGTCAACATAATCATGTCTATTCAATGTTATTTACCCAACAATTCCTTTACACTTAAAGGACAACCGACATAACTTTTTTGTTTCCTAACTGACATCAGAAAAACGTGTTCTTGCATCTAAAATACCCAAAACATGCAGTATGATATTTTTAGTCAAATGCAAAACACCAATAAAAATAACTTCAAGTGTCCAAAATCTGCGAATTGGGCATTTTCAGAAAGTCCCGCCCCCACTTCGTGACATCACGCCAAGACGGCTTGCATTGCTCGAGAATCAAAACAATGGCTTCAGCTTCGGAGAATATGCTTTCTTGTTACGCCTCCAGTTATGAATATGATTCAAATAGTTCTGAAGAGTAAAATGTTTGCAATCGATTAAAGAAGGTCTTCCGGGTCATTTTGAGGGATCAAGACTGATGTGTAGCGTCACAGAAAATGCAGAAGATGGCGCCACAGCTCCGTTGAAAATTGGTTGATTTTTTTCCCTTGGAATTTTTGTCAGTGAATATCTAATAGTTGTCTCGGTGTAACATACAACGATTCACCATTGCATTATTTATGTGTTTTCCTTCTAATTTCGCCATCAACACGGATCAACACAGACCAAACAAAGTATTGCAAAATGCATTGAGGTGATGCAATGTATATAATTTCTCGGTGTGGGGCGTTCCTTCAGTGACGTAAGGTGAGGACTCGTCACCAACTCAAAAAACAAGACTTCCGGAATATTTAGCATGAGTCTTAATACGTAAAATATAGCTATATGTGGTGGAATCTTTGTAAAATACGCTCAGTAGAAGTCATTTGAAGCCATTTTACAAATTATGGACACAACTTGTCTGGAGACGTCGGTTGTCCTTGAAGTGAATGGCAGTATTCTAAAATAGGAAAACCTTTATTTGTCTGACATGGGTACATTCACAATTTATAGCAGCAAAATTATGAGAGGGATAAAGAAGTAGAAAAAAACTCATTTAAATATATTATATAAAATATAAATACAAGCAGGCGGTGGGTGGTTCAGCAGTGAGTGTGTCAACCTCATATTGGATAGGTACCCTGTCTGTAATTTGCATGTTGTCCCCAGGTCTCTGCGGGTTTTGTCCTGAGACTCTGGTTTCCTCCAACATTCCAAAAACATGCCTCGCAGGCTATTGGCTGGCAAGCGTTTCATGGTGTCCCCAGGTTGGGACCTTCAAAAAACATTTTTTCTTTGCAAATGGCATATTCAGTGCCAGCAGAATGGGTTGAAATAAAATGCTTTCAATACCTTTTGATTTCCAACACCTTTAGGTGACACAATCAAAGTTTGAAGACTAACAAGTTCATTCAAAATAGTTAATCAAAAATATGACTTATAGAATATCCATAAATGTCTCCCAATTAAAATAAAATGAATGAAATGTAAATTTCTCCACTGCGAGACTAATAAAGGCAAATCCAATCCAATCCAATCCAATCCAATTGTTGTTCTCTGTGAGACATGTGACCATGGATGCTTTGTTCAAACTTCATCAGGTGATCTGTTTTCAAGAAATTGCATAACGAACCTCCAAAATATAAATATTTTATGAGACCTGTGTACAAACTTTCATGAGTTTTCAACCATGTTTAAATGCTCATGAACAGCATGATCTTTCGAAGTAAACAGTGTATCACAGTGGCAATAGCATGCAATAAAATCGAACTTTTCAGATAAATCAGTTTTAGATGAAACCCCTAACTAAAGACTATTGCGTACATGCAAACTGCAAGTAAATAATTCAAGTCAGCATTGTTTACTGAGCACATCTCATACACAAGGCTCACTCACTGTGCTTCAAACCAGCTAAGCAACAGTTCTCACAAGCATTTACAAACATTGCAGTTAACAATATTCAAAGAAAGAGAAAACAAAAGTATCTTACCAATATTCCTAAAAGAACCTATCTCAATAACAAGAGTTTAAGTTAAAATTACTCAAGCTAAAGAACATACAGTGATAACTCAGTTTATGAACTTAATTGGTTCCCAGAAAGTGTGTGTAAGGCGAAAGGTTTGTCTGCCAAACATTATTTCCCACAAGAAACCCTTAAAAATTAGAATAATTCGTTCCCACGTCCCCATAAAACATAATTTTCTTCTGAATAAGTCTTAAAACTACACAAAATATACTTTATTCTATGCATAATAAATGTGCGATTGTATTGCAATTAAATAAATAAACTGTATCTAAATAAATAAACTGTGTATAATAAAGTCGTTTTATTAACCTTTGTGATGGTTGTTGATGTAAGTGCCTCTTGATGATATCCGGGTGAAGTTGACATGCTTTCTCGGAGATAATACCCTCACTCACTCTGTCCCCTGCTAGCTGCTTTTCGTTAATTGGATTGGATTGGATTGGATTGGATATGCCTTTATTAGTCTCACAGTGGAGAAATTTACATTTCACAGCAGCAAAGCAGCAAAATTCAAATCAACAGAAGTTTTTCAACTTCTTCTATTTCCTTAGACCGTTGCTTAGACAACACAGAAACTCCCTTAGCCACACGTAGCAATGGTCGACTTAGCGTACTGGCACTGGGACGCCAAGTCACACAAACGCACACCTCGTTTGTGTTTTCAATGATCTCCTCTGCTCGACCGTAATTTTCTTTTGTGTCGTCTTCGATTTAACACTAGCCTGTGGTTGGGGTCTTTTATAATCATAATAGCATAAGTACTCCCCTCAATAACAAACCACGTCTGCACTCAACGAAAGGTGGTGACGAAAACTGTTTGACCATGTAGTTTGGTGTTGTTCCGGCGAAAACTAGTCTGCCAGTCACCGTGGCGCTGTATGGTTTGGTTTGTCCGTTGAAAACTAGTTGGTGTGCCAAGATTATACTATCGCAAATTTAATGTTCGTAAGGCGAGGTATCACTGTATTTATATGCTTAAAAAAAACAACAACTTAAAAATACGGGGTCATATGTGTAACTTAGAGTTAACAGCATTTACACTCAAAGCTGACTTTGCTTTCATTCCATTTATTCCATTTGCAGCATAACAGCTCAAAGCAGTTTCACCATATTTCACTTTTTTTTAACCCTGACAAACCCTGTCGATTGACGAAAAACCCTGCTGGGATATTGTAGATGTTTAGGACTGGAGCAATACGTTCTGTTCTCTTTGTTCTGGTCAAAACCCAAGGTAAAGTGTCCTGAATGAGATGGAGCTGTTTGATACTCTCTTAAGGGATTCCAGTCGCAAGACAGTCGAGAGACCCCAAAACTAAAATATCTTTTCTATCTGGAAAGCCAAAAATGTTCACTTTTTATGTCATTGAGCCGAAAGATTTGCTCGAATTCTTTGGGGAGGCAAAACATAAACGCACATAAAAGCACCAGAGATTGTTTTCACTGACAGTAGATCTTGGAATGTCTCATTTCAAAACTTGTGTCTTTGTCTTATTTAACCACACATTTATATAAAAAATATATTAAAAAAATCTGTAAAACATGGTCTTCTTATGTAATTTGTAACAGATTCCTTTAATACACACAGTGGTTTTATAGGATCTTCTTATGTTAGTCTCGAGATTATATACTGTATCTGTGTTTTCAATATATTTTGTCCAGCCTATTAAAAGTCAAAATGTACATTTTCACTGTGAAAGGATTCTGCGGCAGGCTTTAATCTGGAGCGTTTATACTTTTTGAACTATCGCCACACTTCTTTCCAATGTGTAAGAGATTAGATTTTCACGACCAGCCTTTTACCTCGAGCAAATTCACTTAATTAAAAACCTAGTCTTGTGAAAAGCGATTGTTCACAAAGACAACCTCCTCCATTGTCAACTAATGGCATTCTAAAGGAGGGTAATGGGTCTATCATTCGATGCAAAGGCTAAAATGCATGTAGTGGCGTGCGCAGATGGAGAGAGCATAGATGCAGCTTGCCCAGATTCCCAGAAGGTTTGCAGTTTAGCGCAGGCAGGATGGTAACAAAGAGCTTTTGAATGGGGAGAGCACTTGTCATCACGAGAAAATATTTGCTCTTTACTGGCTCTTCTTTGCACACATTCTCCTTTTGCTCATCCTTAGAGTCAGGTTTGTCAGGGGTAATTTAATTGCCCCAACACAGTTTGAAAGGATGATTCATAACATTGATTCAAAACATTTAATTACTGTGAATGAATTCTACAAGATGGGCTCAGCTGATGCTGAATGCCGGTCCACTGGAGGGCTTTGCTATTCTCCCTCCAATCCTGCCCCCCCCCCCCCAAACACATACATACACGCACACACATACACACACACAGACACACATACTATAAATTGATTAACTTTTTTGGGAATTGTCTGTGGCTAAATAAATTTAAAAAAACACATAGTAGAGTCACAAAATTGTTTATTATAGATAACAATGGATTTCATCCATGTGTTCGTTTGCCCATCCATCCATTCATTGTATAATTCATTGTATAATGAATGGATCCACCCACCCAAACCCACCGATCCATCCATCCATCCATCCATCCATCCATCCATCCATCCATCCATCCATGAGGTTCTTTTGGTTTCATGAAGCCATGATCGGAAATTCTCATTGCACCAGTTCATGCATCAAATATGAATCAGCAGCTCCAAGGCAGGGAAGACTGGAAATTGAAAGTCAGCAGTTGCATTGCAACAGTGTCTGCAGTCATCTGGACTCTATATCGTAGTCGACCCTCTGCAAAAATGTAAACCCTCTATTTACTAGCTGAAAAAGCAAAAAGAAATTACCGGTATTTCTTTATTGAGATATCAAATTAACCAAAACTATCTGGAATCCCGGAAACGGTAAAATCATGTATTTTTACAGAATCTGATTCCAAACACCGATTCCTGAACTGAAATTAAAAGAGTACGCAGATGAAAAAAACATTCTTCGGGGATTTGCGTTTGGACAAAATTAAATCACCTGGATCTACACATTTTCAGGAGATATATGATGAAGTGAAAAACAAAAACAAATAACCAAATAAATACATGGATAAATAAATAAATAAATAAATAAATAAATAAATGCAGAAATACAGAAATAAACAAACAAATAAATAAATACATAAATAAATAAATAAATGCAGAAATAAATAAATGCAGAAATAAACACATACACAAATAAACAAATAAACAAATAAAATAAATACATTTAAATAAATAAATAAATAACATTTAACGAATGAATTACATAAATAAACAAACAAATACCCAACCAACGAACTAAACAGCTAACTAACTACCTAACTAACTAACTAACTAACTAACTAACTAACTAACCAACCAAACAAGTGACCGACCGGCCGACCTACCTACCTACCTACTTACTTACTTACTTACTAAATAAATAAATACAGAAATACAGAAATACAAACAAATCTTCATCCAAATGATATTATTTCGTGCAACCACTTGAAAGAATAAAATTAGCATTAATTCAATACACCATATCTCTCAGCCTTTGCTTTGGAGCATTTCATTATACTGGTTGATTGCTTCTCTTTTTATGACGGATGGCCAAATGAATATATTCTATAAGTAGAAGCCCGCATTAAAAATGTATATTTTAAGCCATCTTATTATACAATAGTGCTTGAGTTTTTACATTTCATGATTGCATCTAAAACAATCCTTGACTTTCTTTCCTGATGTTTTTAGTAGGCGCACGTTCATGCAGTCTGACTTCATCTTTCTGTGTGCAGATGTGAAGCTGTTGGAGAACCAGGCATTTGTGGAAGGCGTCCAGGAGCAGGTGAACGGTGCACTGCTGGAGTACACCTTGACCACTTACCCTCAATTTCAGGAGAAATTCAGCCAATTGGTGGTGCGACTGCCAGAGTTACGCGCCCTCAGCACACAGGCTGAAGACTATTTGTGCTCCATGCACCTGAGTGGGGAGGTGCCCTGCAACAACCTGCTGATTGAGATGCTCCATGCCAAGCGTGCGTTCGTGTGAGCAATGCAGATGACTTGTTTCACCATCATCGCGTCTCGGTAAGACTTTGCATTGGATCAAAGTCAGCAATGAGTGTGGACTACATGCCAGCTCAGCTTTAGGAGCATTTTTATAGCTGGTGACGTTCTTGTGAGTTTGATCAAGCCCCATCTGTGTTGCAGATTGTTTAGAGCATTTCACCTAAATGTTCCTATATTTTTGCTGTCTCTTTAAATTGGATCAGAAGATTTTCAAATGACTGTCAAATCTAGTGGCAATGACCAATATCCAGTTCCCCAACTCCAATGAATTAAACTTTACCAAAACAAAATGCCCACCTGCTTACAACCAATTTGACAACCACACATATGTTTAATGACATTGCCAATGTTGTCAAATGTTGAAAGCATTACTCTATTACTGTTAAAGGTCAAGTGTGAAGTAATTTAAGAAAATCCCAAACGAAGCATTTTTATGTCACTAGTAATGAAAGAGAATACATGCAGGTATGCAAAAATCACAAAATAATTGTTTTCCTAAAGTGATGACAAACACACAAGTGCTAAACAAAGCCAGAAATTGATCTGAAAGTGACGTTGACCAGATGATCTGAGGGGATCCAGGTGTTTGTCGAGTTGGAGGAAGAGGAGTTTGTTGGACCACACTTGTGCGAGCCAGATGCTCAGGATGTAGAAAATTTTGCGCCCAAACCAACAACATGTGGAGGTGAGGCATATTGTGATTGGAAAAAAACGGTAAACGAAGGTCATACTAAGCTTAATTACAGGACAATGGTCCATGTATTCCTGCGAGCACTTTGCACACACGTTGTAGTGGGTTGCTGCTCTGCATTGTCATTGCTAAAGAAGTTGTAAACAATGACATGACGTCCATGTAACCATATAATCTGACACTTGCATCCATGTACACGTCTTATACTTTGAATGAAATGTTTGTCCTAATCATCAGCCAGGCTATGCATTAAAGGTCACACCTCCCTTTGTGAGAAATCCGCTTGAGAATACACAGGTCCCCGATTGCCTGAATGTGAACAATGTTTTGCCACAGAGGACCGAGGCATTTCGCTGAATAAATGCATATCATTAACAGTTAACACATAATTAACAATGCAGTAAAATGGCTGATTGGCCACGAAGAATATTTTGAATTATGTGACTTGCTGGAGTTTGCCAAACATCAGCATGTTATTTAACGCTTTGCTATGTGTCGAATGGAACTTGGGTGGGTTGCGAGATGAAAACCTAACAAAAATGTCCTTAAATTTGTTTCCACCGAAAGTTTTACTTCAAAGATTGTTGGCCACATTGACTTCACACTTGACCTTGACGTTTTGTGCCGAAAAGACTGATGCTTAAAAGTCAACGGATGACAAGTTGTGTTCATAATTTGTAAAATCACTTCAATTGACTTCTACTGAGTATATTTTACAAAGATTCCACGGCATATAGCTATATTTTATATCTTAAGACACGCGCTGAATATTTAGGAAGTCTTGTTTTCGAGTTGATGACGCTGCCTGATATGACGTCACACCTGGAATGCCCCTGACCAAGAAAGCGACACACAATGCATTTTGGGTACTTTGTTTGATCCGAAAACTTCGTGTTGATGGCGAAATTAGAAGGAAAACACATAAATAACGCTATGGTGAATCGTGTGTTGCACCAAGACTACTATTTGATTCTAGTTCACACAAATTCCCAGCAGCCCCCATTTCCAACGGAGCTTGGGCGCCATTTTGTGCATTTTCTGGGACGCAAGTACTTCTTTAATCAATTGCAAACATTTATGCTTTCCTCTTCAGAACTATTTGAATCATATTCATAACTGGATGAGTAACAAGAAATCATATTCTCCAAATCTGAAGCCATTGTTTTGATTCTAGCGCAAGGCGAAGACGTCCTGGTCATGATTTCCGGGGTCATTTTGAAGTAGTTTTGGGACACTTTAATTTCTTTTTATTGGTGTTTTGAATTCGACTAAAAATATCAGCCTGCGTCTTTTGGGTATTTTAGATGTTATAAAACGTTTTTCTGATGTCATTTCAGAAACAAAAAATGGTGTTGCTGGTCTTTTAACTGTTACACACGATGGCACAATTAGTCCAGAATTATTTTATGAATGATGGCCTGTTGAATCACTATTTTTTGAGACAGGTTTATTTTTTTTTTAGAAAATTACTTTGGGCGTTTTTTTTTTTATTTGCAAAAAAAATGCAAATTTTGGATTCTGATGTTTTTACCGGATGATGATATTGACAATACTGTATTCCAGGTGAGGACATTCTCGAAGCAAATGAACAGGATAGTTTGATTCCGATCTATCTACATATACTATTAAATATCACAACGGAGATCTGTTAGGATCCAATGCAATAGTTGTTTAAAAAATAAAAACATTTAGCACAGTTGTTTATCTTGTATTTACAAACCTGTTTGTTAGACAATTTTAACATTGTACAGTCAAGTCTCGTTATATCGATATCGGTTATATCGATAGTACTGCTTATTACGATACTATTTCTATGAACTCAAGGAGAAAATTTACATGCCGCAGGATCGGATATATCGATAGTCCAGTTATATCGATATTTTTTCTGACTCCCGAGAATATCGATATAACGAGACTTTAGTGTATTTTCCAATATGTTTTTGCAATCTGATCTATGATGTGCCATATTGTCCCTATCAATCGTGTAAAGCACAGTACCACAGGATTGTGGTCGAAGCCATGCTAGTTTTTTGTGTCACATGAACAGACTACTAGTCAGCAATGTGACAAAACCCAACACCACCTTATGCTTTTTTTTCTGTGTCAGCTTCAAGGATTTTGTCTTCAATGGAGGAAGCAAATTAGACATTCCTCAATGCTTTAATATTTAACTTCAGAAAGACTTGGTCCCATTTGGTCAGTGGGGAGTTTTAATATAAATGCCACTCTTGTCTATTTCTGTTTGTGATGTACGAGTATTTACAAAGGGACCCGGCAATCGTGCACATTTTCACCATTTTAAAATAATGGTCCGAAACAGTTACACTCATGTAGCTTGGTTGTTGGTTTTAGAAAATGTCCTGTTGCCTAAATGTTTATTGACTTATATGTTTTTCCACTGTAGTATGTTTCTATTGAACAGCTTTCGTAGCAAGCATTTTAAAGTCAGTCGATCAGCTTTGTTGGAGCATTTTAAAAATTTGAATCATGGGTTTAATAGAACAACATGTCCTTGGTCGTGATCGTCATCAATGTCGTGTCTGTGGCACTTATTGTGTTGAAAAGTAAGCTCGACTCATATAATAACAATCAAGGGAAAAATAGTTGATTGATGCTCGCGGCACAGTGACAATATAAATACATAAATTCTCAGTAATTGTGAAGTGGACCCACAAATGAAACCTGACACATCTCATAATAAACATTTGAAATCTTTCCTTTAAATATCAGAAGTCAGAAAGGTCATGATGTTATCGACAATCGTTAAGTCTGCCTTAGTGTGAATGTCAGACACACAAACACAAAATGCACCTTGGTTTTCCTATTGAGGCAGGAGGTTGTTAAAATGGTGTATATTTATGTTGTGAAGTGACAAAATGATGATTCATTTAACTCAAAAGAAGTTCTCAGCTTTATTTTCAGGGCTATTTGCTACTGTTGTGAACCTGATTCTCTTGATATTGCTTTTGTTTTTTTGTCTTTCAACTTTTTTTTCTATGTTGACAGTCTGTCCAATGTTTTTACTTGCCAGACAATGACTGAACAAAGTGTTTTGCTTTGTTTCAATTTTATTGTAATAGTATGACACCAATAAAAGCCAATGAAAGGAAGCTGCACTTTTGAGTTGGCTATTTTTTGCCGCTTTGAATTGTGTCCATGTAAGTTACAACAATGACAGAAGTCATGGAGTGGCTGTTTTTAGCCTTGTCTGATGATTTTACTAAACATAACAGGTATCGCTCCATCTAAGACAGCAATGCTCAGCGAAATAGAAAATACAAACAACAAAAATAACATCTTCTGACAAAATCAAATTATTAATGCTGCTCAAAATTGAAAAAAAAAAAAACATTCAAACACAGTTTGACAAAATCCAATTAATTTCATTCCTCAAATGTCACACAAGAAATACATTTTGTCAAAATCAAAAGTAGAAAATTGATGACCAATCATCCTAAAAAATGTAGTCCATGTGTGGACTTTGAAACATAATGGCCAACACAAAAAAATATTTTATAAACATTGTACATCAGCAACTAAGTTACAATAGCTGTTAGTTCAGACACAATGACAAGGTATGAGATGTTGTGACCTTTTGACCTTTTTACAAGAGAGATAGGATAGTGTCAATGAGTGAAAGATGTCTTTAGAAAAGAGCAACGAAGAAAACAAAGAGTTTAAAAACAAGGACACAGCACACAAATTCAAGTTTAAGACCCGTGGCCCGTGTTCTCAGTTCTGTACTTGAAAGCTTTTCGGATTTACACTCCCTCACTGTACTGTACAAAAGTGTTGCTTCACCAAAACATTTGCTGTGTTAGCAACTTGTAAATAATCAGGAGTAATGAAGTCGATCACAACCGTTACTTTGGATGGACTAATAATAAAGTAATTTATAAATAATCAATTCTAGCTCCGGTCTTTCTGTATGGAGTCTGTTCCCGAGGCCCGTGTGGGCCTTCTCCTGGTCCTCCGGTTTCCTCCCACATTCCAAAAACATGCAAGGGAGGCTGAGTGAACACCCTAAATTGTCCCTAAGTGTGAATGTGAGCACAAATGGTTGCTTGTCTCTGTGTGCCCTGCGATTGGTTGGTAGTCGGTTCAGGGTGTCCCTGCCTACCTACATATTCATTCATTCACTGGAAAACACACACACACAGACACACACACACGCACACACACACGCAAACACACACACACACACACACACACACACACACACGCACGCACACACACACGCACACGCACACGCACACACACAGACGCACACGCACACACACCCACACACACACACACGCACACATACACTCACTGTATATAACTCTATTGCTTTGCTGAACTTTATCAGGAATTCAAAGGAATTCAAAATCTTATGTAACAAGAGTGATTTATTCATTCTGAAAACTGCCAATGTTCTGATCATCCCCAGATTAAACTTCTCTCTTACCAAATGAATGATTTCCATCTTTTTCATCTAAGATGTTTAAAGGTTCAATAATTACTTGGACAAATAAATGCCTTCAGCCCTCACCCCCCCCTCTCCCTTTTTTAATCGGAACCAAAATGTCATGCTAATATTTTTCCTTTTGGCCCATTCTACCTGTATGCGATCAGCACAACCAACAGTTCGGAGCTTCTACTTATGACAGTTTTTACTTTGTGATGTGTTCATCGAGACCGAGAATAAACTGTGAACATCATAACATGATGTTTTCAGGTGATTCTGAGATATTCTCTTCAAGTAAACAAATGCACCGCACTCATATTTTTCTAATCATCTAAGACAAGCATGACATTAACGATCAACAGGTTTTGTAAAGTCTGAGAAATATGTAATTGGCATTTATATAGCAACCAGAGATTGTTAATTATTTTTTATACATGAATGTTATTTTAGTATCATGTGCATTGACAGTGTAGGGCCCTGTCATGATAGAAATATATGCAATAATCTGATCTGAGAACCAAACATCCTTAGTGTTTCAGCAAATGGAGGATTTAATCAATTTTTTTTCCAGTTTTATCTCCACCAGCAAGCCCGGTATGATTGCGTGTTGTGGCGGAGCGCTCATATTGTGTGTCCAGTTCCACCCTCTTTCAGTGTGATCCAAGGTTATGATGTATTTATTGAGCATCAGGATGGGACTCCATTTTCAGTTCAACAACCTGTGGTGAAAAACAGAGAAAGGCTTGAGCTGTGACTATATCAGAATATGATGTTTTGGTATTGCATGCAAGTGTGTTTGCATACAAAAGAGAAGATAAGGGAGGCCAATTGAAAAGCAGAGTGAGAGTGAGAGCAGGTGTTGGAGTGGTTAATGGCTAATGCTGTGAATAGCCAGACACGGCCATTGCTGATTAGTGGAATGAACTTCTTCTTTGTCTCATCAGCCAACAATGAATACCTAGAAGCACTCCAGCATCCAGCAGGCGTTCTTCACAGACACTACAACATTTAATGAATCAATTTCAAACTTGTTCCTTGCCTCTGACGGGCAAATCGGCACCATTCAAAGTGACTTCACTCATTGCACCATCTGTTAGACTGTGCCTTCTAATTCAGAAAACAAAAATAGAGTTTTCACACATGCCTAATAATGTGCACTGCGCAGATCAATGGAGGTGCATAACGACATATTGGCGTTGCTGCCAGTCTTTTGTGTATATATATATATATATATATATATATATATATATATATATATATATATATATATATATATATATATATATATATATATATATATATATATATATATATATATATATATATATATATATATAAAACGGAGTTGTGCACTCAGATTATTAAATTAAGACGGAAGTGACGCAACAGCGCACAGTATGGCACGAAGTCCTGCCCACAGTTCTCAGAACTACTTGGGCAAGTCGTATGCAATAAAAGAAATAAAAAGACTCATTCACGCTTCTGGTATTATTAAGATGGCAGCAACGTGGTGCACGGTGACATAGTGACCAACAGGTCCACACAACAGTTAGTCGTATTTAGTACCAGAAATAAAAAAAATGTCACAACCATCACTGTTTGTTGTTTGTTTATTCTGCAGTAGGTTATGCATTGTGAAGTAGACATACTAATGGCCAAGCAAGGACCAAAATGTCCATCCAGTCATTTTCAATACCACTTATACAGGGTCAGGGGGAGTGCTGGAGACTTCGAGTGAACAGAAAACTCCACCACTTAACTGGTCGCAGGGCACATATAGATTCAGAACCACATCCATACTATCAGTATTTTGGAAGCGATCCTACTCTGCCCGTACACAATTCAGGTAAGTGTACTAGAATATAACCTAAGGGAGTCAGCTCAAAATACAATTGGACTACTTTATGAAAATAGGCATTTTATAGTTGTTTTGTCAAACTTTGCGCGGTACAAGCATGAGGGCAAACAATGTAAAGAAGCCTAGAGGTGTAGGGAACTAGAAACATTTGATCACGATCGTAGACCAGTATGAAACTATATCTGCATATTAATGGTCCACCTTGACATGTTTTCATCAGTTGCACTGGGCTAATTTTCCATTATAAGCTCAGTTTTATGACAGTGACCCCACAATACATGTGTTTTTTCCATATTATTTTGTCATGTTATGTTAACTGTACTGTTGATGGCAGCACAGGCAACCACAGCAGCTCCGCTTTTTTTCTGAGGAAAGAAGTTTCTTCTGTGCTGGATGTTGCACATGAAGCACATTTGACAATACAGTGGACTTGAACTTTAATTAAATCATTTCCTAATGTTCTATGCCTGTTTCTCAAAAATGATGGTGAAAAAAATATATACCTGCTTGTTTGAAAGATGTGAGCTGCACCACCTGATTGAAAAAAGACGTTATTTTTTAAAACAATCAATATAAATCACAAAATAGACAGAAATAATGATATCACTTCATAAATAAATATTTATTGCATTATAATAAAATGCTTACTTGGTTTTCTTCGGCTGGTTTGAACGAGAAACTCACAAAACTTTCTTTTCGGAAACTCTCTAAAAGACAAAAACTCAATATATCAAATATCCTTTGGAAATTGTATTTTTCACCTAAAACTGAATCCACATTTGAAATCACAATGTAATGCTGTTGACCATAGTATTTTTGTTGCAAAATCCACAGAGTCGAGGCCCACAACACACATGGAGGCATGCAAAGGGCAATGTCCAGGTGTGCTGTGGCCTTGGGTTGAGATGGAAAGTGGGAAACTGATGCACTGCACAAGGGACTATGTCCATCTCTCAGACAACCGTGTGCACTCTATGTCTTCAACTGGAGTCAAACAGGGACTTCCAAAACTTCCAAAGCAATCAGCAATTAAGCTGTCGTATATAACTTCATCACCGTAAAATAATCACATATATTGCAGTAAAACTATAACAAGGATCAATTTGAAGTTTGACTACTGCCTCAACAAGATGCATAACAGTTGAACCCACCATTTTTGATAACTAAGGAAGTGGAACTGGAACTGGGAGCGCCAGAGGTTTCACTTGTTTCAGGACTAGATGGGGTGGGCGGGCTACGGTCCCACGACCTGACAGGAGCTCTCTGAGAAGTTACGAAGGTGGTTGGCTGGGAACAATTCTGTCATAACACATTGATGAAAAAGCAAAGAATGTCATATATATACTGTACACACACACACACACACACACACATATATATATATATATATATATATACACAGTAAAGTCTCGTTATATCGATATTCAAGGGAGTCCGAAAAAATATCGATATAACCGGGACTATCGATATATCCGACCCTGTTTGCATGTAACTTTCTCAGTGCGTGCATAGAAATAGTATCGATATAACCGGGACTGTCGATATATCCGATATCGATATAACGAGACTTTACTATACTATAGCCTTTACTATATATATAGCAAATGTGTGTGTGTAGACAGACAGACAGACAGACAGACAGACAGACAGACAGACAGACAGATAGATAGATAGATAGATAGATAGATAGATAGATAGATAGATAGATAGATAGATAGATAGATAGATAGATAGATAGATAGACAGATAGACAGACAGACAGGCAGGCAGACAGACAGACAGACAGACAGACAGACAGACAGACAGACAGACAGACAGAAAGACAGACAGACAGACAGACAGACAGAGCGAGAGGGAGCGAGAGAGTGTGAGAGAGAGAGAGAGAGAGAGAGAGAGAGAGAGAGAGAGAGAGAGAGAGAGAGAGAGAGAGAGAGAGAGAGAGAGAGAGAGAGAGAGAGAGAGAGAGAGAGAGAGAGAGAGATAGAAATGTGATTGGTTAAATGCTTAAATATGAAAACACACATCTGGAAGCAGCACAAAAGGGAAAAGCAATGGAAGGAAGCTGAAAGACAGTTTGGAATTAATAAGAATTCATGCAGATAATATAATTAACATCAGTCTGTATTCAGATATTTTCAGGCCAGCAGAGAAGGCTTTGCAGGCCCTGACGGTGCAACACTGGTTTAGGACTATAAAGTTGACCAGTAGCTAAGATGACGTTCTACTCTTAAGTTTTTGTTGTAAACTGGACATAAATAAAATGACCCTAAACTGTATGAAGCAAAGCAATCGGACAACACAATTGAGTTTCATCTTTGTTTCTCTGTCAATGTTTTTATTTGTCGGCTTCCTTTTTACATTTGTAAAGATACTCCGGATGTGACTTGGCACTGTTGGTAGTGATTCTTGTGACCTTTGGATTTCTGTGAAAGAAGGGTCCCAAAAATGTTGCATTCATGTGTTGTACGCACAATGACAAGACTCAAATGTGCAAAGGGAAATAAATTGACGTAATGACATGAACACCTCACAACCATGTAACATCTATGCACTTACTGTGAAAGATAAGGCTTTTCTCTTTTCCTTGATCCTTTTTATGGCATTCCTGACCTAAACGAGGAAAGAGTTTAAATCATAGGGTGGCATGGCATTATAAATCAAAACAGAGCCATTTAAATAGCTGCCACGGTGAAGATAGTGATGGTAACACAAACTGACTCTCAACCTACCTCACTGTTATAAACGGCATAAACTAAGAAAATATACAGGCCCTGCAGAAAATCAAATACACAGTTAAGCAAACAACTTTATGGAAAACATATTACAAACAGTGTCTTTCTTTTCCAGACTACTTCTCACGACTCACCCTCAGTTTGCTGCAAGCCTGTGCTGTCTAGACATGACGTAATTATAACCGTTGACTACGATACTGAAAGTGACCAATAAATCAGTTGCTGTCTTAAAAGGGAAGATGACCGTCAATTACTTTATTTCCATTTAATAAAAATACAGGCTTCTTGATTGAATTTCTGTCAAGGTCCTGATGTCATGAGTTATAAACATTTTGCTCGTTTTTCATCTATCCGTTTTTAAGTTGTTTTTTCTCCTACACAGCATCATTATCATCCATCTATACCAGGAAGCATTTGAATCACTCTTCTTGTAACTGCAGTCAAGAATAAGTTCACGGATTATGAATTTTGTCTTCATTCCCAATTGATCATTTTTTTTCAAGGGGTTTCATGTTTACATGGTTCTTTGTATTTGTGAAGCAAACAACACAATAAGCAGCCAATTGTAGATGCCTTTCCTAGCTGCATTTTATTTCTAGAATTTTGGAACAGGTGGTGTTCATGCAGTTAAAGTCTTCCTTGGAGGACCTTGAAGTCATGGAGGCTTTCCAGTCTGGTTTTAAGATGATGCATAGCGCAAAATCTGCCCTGTGATTAATTTATTAATGAATTCACTTTGTAAGATGGATCGCATAAGAGCACTTCTGGCCTACCTCCACTGGTTACCTCTTTGTTTTCATGCACAATTTAAGATGTTTTTATTTTCAAATATTAAAATGGTCTTGCTCCTGTTTACCTCTATGATCTCCTCTCCACCACTGCACCTGCCTGGTACCTCAGATTGGCGGATTGGATGCTACTTAAATTGCCGAAAACTAAGACTCAGAGGGGATTGAGGCTTTTTCGTTTCCAGTCTATACTTATGGCACAACCTTCTGTTAAATGTTCATCAATACCACTTTCTTTCCATTTAAAAAACTCATCTTAAGACATGTTCTATTCTTTGGTTTTTGATGGACCCTGAGACTTGAAAATAAGCTGACAGCAATATTTTCTGGTGTGTACTATATTTGTGTTCATATGAATTGATTGATGAATCGATTGATTAATGAACGGACTTTTTGGATTATTCGAGGAATGAATGCAGCGATTTATTAGTCTATACGAAAACTATTGATAGAATGTGTATATTGTCTATTTTATAGAACATTGCATCTTTGTGCGCAGCACTGTGTTGAAGCAATGTTTTTTTTTATTGTTATTATGTGACATTCATAAAGTTGAGGATAAGTAGGAGAAAGTACGTCACTAGCCTGGGAACAGACCCTGGGATGCTGGGATGAAGTAGTTGGGGCATTTGTGAATATGCAGGTCCACAATTCTATCCATTATTATTTTACATTAAGAAATAGATGACAAATACGAAATAAATTAGTCATCATATAATTGCTCTTTTTTTAGTAGAGTAATTATTGCTACTAAAAATGGATGGTGACAGTAGTAAAGATGCTTTTATATATATATATATATATATATATATATATATATATATATATATATATATATATATATATATATATATATATATATATATATATATATATATATATATACAGTATATATACAGTATATATACATACGTACATACATACATACATACATACCTACGTACGTACGTACATACATACATACATACATACATACATACATACATACATACATACATACATACATACATACATACATACATACATATCTTAAATATCATAATATTGCCTTTAATACTTTGCAGAACATATTAGTGGTGATATAATTTATGTTTTTTTGGGGGGTGTATGACTCTGTTTTGGTCCAAGTAAAATACAGACTGGTTTAGCAACAACCTCCTACCGACATGAGGAAGAACTCCTACTGTCTTGTTGCAGGATCTCACCCGGACACATGCTGTAAATCTAAATTAACAAGCAGCTCTCTGGGGGTCATGTAGGGGCTAGCTTTTGATTAATTAAAGATCAGAGGAGGGTAGACGGGTAGTTGAGGTAAGAAAAAGAAACGAGCAAAGACAGAGGGAGACTGTGCAAAGTAAAACCAAAAGAGGAGTATTGAAAAAAAATAAGAGAAAGGAAGTGGTTGCTATGTAATCAGGGGAGGAGAGCTATAAAGGTAGATATGATATTAGCAGACTAGAGTCTCCCAGAAACATATGCATTATGCACATCAAGTACTTGCAGTGATAAGATCGAGGTGTTCTCACAGTCAAATTTACCACACTCTTTTTATACCCAAATAAGCGAGCACTTGCATGTCCTCAATGCAAATATAAATTTAATATGTAAACATTGATTGTTTTGATGTAACGTAGGGTACATGAGCTGCACCAAAAAAGTGATGTAGATCAAATGGTGACTGTGGTTCAAATAAAACTGCAGCTACCCCTGTCGCCTTCCCACCTGTCCTCGACCTTTGTGAGGATAAAGTGGATCAGAAAACGGATGGATGGATACATTTGTTGCATATATTTGGTTCCAAACGAAATATAGAGTGTATCTAATATGGTGCCGATAGTTGGGAATTTTTGCTTCTGTCTGTGCTGGGCCTTCGTCTCTAAACCCTATAAATAGCAAATGATCACTGTGTTGATAATGTCGGCCATAAACCGCCAGGATGAGAGAATCACCAAGATATTTAAAGTAATATTAGGAACAATGCGCCTTTCAGTCAATAGTGTCCTGTAAATCGCAAATAATGCACATGGCAAACTATATTTATAATTCGATAGAAAGGCACCAGTTTTCAATTTTCAGATTGAAGAACAAATCAAAGGCAAAACTTACTTGGAAGGCATTGAGAGCACTGAAGATATATGCAATTACAACAGACAGGTGGACCAATACTCCGCACAGCCAGGTCAAGCCCAGGACGGGCAGGAGAATGAGAACAGGTCGAGTCACAGCCCTGCAAATGCGGGAGAATGTGCACTCATCGTCGAATGAATTTTTATCCATGATATTTGTTGACTATTCATCCAAAGTAAGTATAGATCCCAAGTCCAAATGTTTCAAGGTATGTGAAAATTTGGTGTTTTTTCGATTTTTTTTCAGAGGGCTGTGGGGGGTTGAAATATCACTTTAACAAACACTCCAAATTTTCACTGAACATTCCCCCCCCCCCCGTTTTTCAACAATCCTAGAGTTTATACAATCCCCTAACCTTTTTTAGGGATGCTTCAAAAAGTGTTTCTTTTGTTCAAAGCACAATTGTTGTTGTGCCGCTGCACCTGGGGAAGATTGAGTTTTTAGAGTAGTGCTGTATCTGCAAGGACAAAGCCAAAACTCACTTTACTCTCTTTTATGTTAAAAAAATGTTTCCATCTCCGGAGAGCGCATAAGACTCGTGCCGGCACAGATTTTTAGCCTGTTTGTGAAGAGGAGACACAATAATAGTGGTGTTGGCGTCGTGGTATGTTTCATGTTGAGCTGAAGGTCGTTTGGCTGAATGGGAGATCAGAATATAATGTACCCACACACATTAGACTTAGCAATATGTCCTGTGTTGTTGGCAAAATAATAATTGGGGTTATATGCTGGGCTCCAGGTAGGCTTAATCAATTGTTCCACATTAAACCTGTCGAAGCATGCCTTGCTATCCTAAAGTGTTGCCACAAACAATACAAAATGTAAAGCATTCATCGGAACAAATGATGCTATAAAACATATCAACACTATGATTGCTCCGATGGGTGGGGGCCCGTGGGGGCTCCGATGGGTGGGGGCCCGTCATTAAACTCATATAGTACATAAAAACATAAAAAGAGGAAACACTGATTGGGGGAAAAAACAGTTTACTTGTAGTTTATGTTGTTTATCTTGATTTATTGATTTGCAAAGAATGAGCTTCTGAAACATGTATTGTGTCTGCATCCAGAGTTCTTCATTAACTCCATATGAAATATATCAGTACCGTTCAGTCACATCTGACAATCAGTTGACCTTTCTCCTCACTGTCTCCTCACTCATAACCTCGAGTTAAGAAACTGTTCGTGTGTAAATGGTTAGTGTAAATAATATGGTGTGCGTTAAGCGTCGCACTAAGAGTATATTGTACTGGGACCAGGTGTTAAACTGATAAGCCCAAACAACTCCCACAGAAGACTCCCGAACCAAAGCTCTTAATCTCTCCTCTGTCTCTATTGAACATAGTTTGCTGGAAAAACAACGAAACACATTTGTTTTTATCTGTGTAAGAGTTTGTGTTGCGTTGGAAGAAAGGTAAGGAAATGTTATGCATTTTCTATTTAAGCTTACCATGTGAGGTCAAAGGTCTGCATTTTTGATGCTGAGCTTGGACTGAGCATCTTTGCGCGACGACGGGCACTGGACACAGTCACCATGACAACCCGACACAACACAACTGAATTGACCTGCATGTGGAGGACAGCATCAACATTGTTTTAAACAAAGTGGCCGCACATTTCCACTTGGCCTCGGGTTCACGCCGAGAGACATGAGAAGATGTCCCCTCGGCATGAATACTTCCAACATAAGTAGCCTTTTTTGGCTTTTGAGAAAGAACAAGTTTTTGATTTTAATTAGTCACTAAAACGATTTTGCAGGGAGGGGTCAAAGGCAGATAATCTTCACAATGACCGCCATATGTCAAAACGACAGCTCTCCTTCATGGAATACTAATGACAACGCTTCAAAATCATTTCTAAATGCTCTGACACAATTTAAACACACACACACACGCACACAAACACACACACGCACACGCACGCACACACACACACACACACACACACACACACACACACACACACACACACACACACACACACACACACACACACACACACACGCAGACACACACACACACACACACACACACACACACACACACACACACACACACACACCAGCACAGATAAATACACATTCATGCTTCAGGATGAAATGGCATCACATACCGCTAAAACAAATATCACGGGTCCCACAAAAGACCAGATTGTGCCAGTCTTCAGATTGAGCCAGCAGTGTCCATCAGCCTTGTACTCATTCACTGTCACTGCCAGTGTTACAACAACTATTAGAACAGGTAGTCCTGAAAAACAATTGAATCATAGTGCATTAAGAACGGTGGTGGAGGTACAATAAAAAATGCAACACATTGAAAGACATATTTACAGAACAGTGACTGCTTTGGAATCTCATGATCAGACTATTTAGTCTATTCTTCATCGCCAAGCCTATTTTGTCTAACGGCCACCACATCTGCATGGAGAGCTGCAGGAAACATCTCGATATTGTTTTTTGCTTATTCACATTCTGTTCTCTGCTCCTTGTACAATATAACACATGGTGACACAATTGGAGACGTGAACATGGACAGCTGCATGATGTTTGACAAATGCTACAGACTAGGTTTAAGGTTAAAACACAACAATACATCTTCTTAATTTCAACAAAGCATGATGAATTTTGACGCAATGCTACTTCGTATTGAATACATAATGTTAATGACAATGTGCGTGTGTTTGTGTCTGTGCATGAGTGTTAGCCGTGTGTAATACTCTCAAGTTGTGATGTACAAATCCGCTAAATTACACTGCCACCTCCACTATCCTTCATGTGCAACCAAGAGTTTCGCAGTAATCCTCTGACTGTCTTGAATGATAAAGTTCCTCACACTCTTGTTGGTCAAACATCAAAATGACACAGAAGAAAACACTTTACAGGACTTGTCGTGGAAAGTGTGGATAAAGTTGACCTGATCAGGGCCCAGGATGTCATGCTGTCATGGTTTGCAAGGTGGTCATGGTGGTGGATCCCCAAAAAGCAGGCAGGAGGGAGCCGCAGGGTGTAATTGACAAATTGTATGAAATAAAGTCAGCCGGAACAAAATCTGACAGGGTGAAGCAAACACATACAATGACCCGACAACGAATGGTCGTGCCGGGAGTCCTTTTAACTGCCACTGCGCTACCCGTTGGTCGCCAACCAGATAGTGACACAAACTCCTGGAGTATCCACACAAACGCCACAATGTTTGTCTTTTATAGTTTCTGGGGTAACGTGCCTTTTCAAAATTCAACGGCCCTTTTCTGTTCCTGCCTGACTGTTCCCAGTGCTGGACACCTGTCTTTATAAGCTGTGCCCATTGCCAGTTTGCGAGGAAGACAGTATCAATCATGCTGTCATTGCGTCCCCTTGAAAATATGACTGCAGGAGAAGCAAGAAGAAGCTGTGCCTTAATGCACGTATCTGCTGCCAAAGGCCCTCCACATGCTCCACATGCTCAGAGTGACCACAACAATTCAGCACTCAACCCTGGCTGAACTTGCAATGTTTATTTTTTTAATGATGGATTTGATACAGCACAGAGCTTCTCGTTCTACTTTTTACTGGGATAGAATGTGAAAATTCATAGACATTTTATCCGACTCCAATAAATTATCTTAGGGACGAGAGCAAACACTGAGTGAATTTGTGTAAATGTTAGGGAGATGAAAACAAATCAATTGGGAAAGATTGGTTTTGATTTTAATGACGTAAGCGCAATGAAGCTAACCCAATCAAATCACTTCTGTTTAAATATGTTTTCATATATACTCAAATATGTTTCTTTAAATATAGCTTCATCAACTCGCCGTATTGTACATATGAGGAGTCCACCTGACATCAGCCTTATCTATCAAGCTTTATTGGTCTCACAATGACAAAATTCCCATTTCACAGCAGCAATCATGAAAGGAAGAGGAAAATAAAAAGTAATAGAAGAACAAAATACAGGAGCTGCTTTAAAGGCAGCCACTCTTGGGGTACCATCTTGAAGTCAAAATGCAATGACATGACACAAAACACACAGAAAGTCATTCAATCTTAAGCACACTTTTCTGCACTCTGTTGTATTGTATCAGAATCAGAATACCTTTATTCGTCCCACAATGGGGAAATTTGCAGTCCACAGCAGCAATTGAAAAGGGATGGGGTGGGGGTGGGGGTGAAAGGATAGAAAACAAGATATTCTAAGCATACCAAAATAAAAATGTCAACTGTATACTGTGCAAATGTAAATGTGCAAAACCGTTCCATAAGAAAAAAAAAAAACTGTACATAGTGCAGAATCAAGAAATGCATTTTGATATATTGCAACAAACCATATTTACAAGTGTCCAGTTTTTTCCCTTTTTTTCACATGTGATCATTGAGAATTGTGAAGCCTGACAGCAGTCGGTAGGAACGAGCAGCAGTACCTCTCCTTCTTGCAGCGCGGGTGTAATAGTCTCTGGCTAAAGGAGCTACCCAGTGCTGTCAGGGTGTGCAGGAGGGGGTGGGAGGGGCTGTCCATCATATCTTTTAGTTTAGCTAGCGTTCGTCTGTTGCCCACCTCCTCCAGAGTCCAGCGAGCAGCCCACGACAGAACTGGCCTGATTGACAAGGCTCTCCAGTCTTTTTCTGTCCCGGGTGGTGATGCTGCCTGACCAGCAGACAATGCCATAGTGGATGGCTGATGCCACCACAGAGTCATACAAAGTCTTTAGGAGTGACCCCTGAACATCCGTGTTTGTTGTCCAGTCCAGTTTATTGTTGAGAGTAACACCCAGGTACTTGTAGGAGGTCACCCTCACAATGTCCGAACCCTGGATGTTCAATGGTGCAGGTGAGGATTGTTTCCTGCAGAAGTCCACCACCAGCTCCTTGGTTTTCCCAGTGTTGATCTGGAGGTGATTCTGCTGGCACCAGTCCACAAAGTCCTTTGTCAGTCCCCTGTACTCCCTATCGTCTCCCTCTGTAATGAGCCCGACAATAGCTGAGTCGTCAGAGAACTTTTGAAGGTGGCAGGTTGGGGTGTTGTAGTTGAAGTCCGAGGTGTGTAGAGGAATGGAGCCAGGACTGTTCCCTGCGGCGCTCCGGTGCTGCAGAGAAGCCTGTCCGACTCACAGTTCTTTACCCTCACGTACTGTGGCCTGTTTGTGAGGTAATCTGTAATCCAGGATGTGAGGTGATGGTCGACTCCGGCATGCCGCAGCTTGTCCCCCAGTAGATTTGGCTGGATGGTGTTGAAGGCACTGGAGAAATCGAAGAACGTGATCCTCACAGTGCTCCCAGCATTCTCCAGGTGCAGCAACGCCGTATGGAGGAGGTAGATGATGGCATCCTCCACACCGATGCTGGGCTGGTAGGCAAACTGTAGCGGGTCCAGCGATGAGCTTGCCAGCGGTCGCAGGTGGGCGAGGACGAGTCTCTCCAGCGTCTTCATCAGGTGAGACGTCAGTGCCACCGGTCTGTAGCTGTTGAGCTTCTTTGGGTTGGCAATCTTGGGCACTGGGACCAGGCATGACGTTTTTCACAGCTGTGGAACTCTGCCCAGCTTCAGGCTCAGGTTGAACAAGTGCTGGACAATGTCACACAGCTGGTCGGAGCAGGTCTTGAGGAGTCGGGAACTGATGTCATCCGGACCTGCTGCCTTCCTCACCTGCATCCTCCTCAGTTGGTTCCTCACCTGCACAGTTGTGACAGACAGGCAGGAACCAGGAGGCAGAGTGGCGGCTGAGGGTGTGGCAACGGTTGGGAGGGCAGTTGTTGCTTGTGGAAAGCTGGTCGTGAGAGGGGGCAGGGAGGGTAAGGCCACAGTGAGAGTTGGTGCAGGTGCAGCTACAGGTGAAGTTGACGGTGGGCCGGGGGCGACAGGCGTCGTGTCAAACCGATTGAAAAAGCGGTTGAGTTCATCTGCCCAGTCCTTGTGTTTTTCGTTCAATGTCACTGGGCTTTTGTGGCCTGAGATGTTTTTCAGGCCCTTCCAGCACTGTATGCAGCAGTTATAGATGAAAGAGGAGGTGATCAAAGTGTCCTTTTCACGAGTGAACATCATGGTGAAAATGTCCACACGTCTGTTCCAAGCTTAGTTTTGAAAAAAACACGGGAAAATTTCGTCTTCTATCAGCCTGCCATGCATCTTTTTGGAAGGAGAGGAAAGAGGAGCATCCACAGAAAAGCCACACAGGCCCACGGAGAACATATAAACTCCACATTGGAAGGCTGGACCCACAAACTCTGCATTATGACATAGACACACCAACAAATCAACTCCTGAGCTAGCACATTTCCCCCCTAATTTTAATAACATGTTCATATTGAAACAATACTTCTTAAACCCTCAATGAGTACTGCAGTTGCTGAAAAGGAACCTTGGTAATTTCGATTGTCCACACAATGTCCTCTTTCTTTTCATTTTTATCTGTAGTGAGCAAAAACATTATTTATTTATTTATTTATTTATTTATTTAGTTAGTTAGTTAGTTAGTTAGTTATGTAATCATTTATTTTTATGCTGAGTGGGTTGATGTACAGTAAGATATGATATTTAAATATGTGCTTACCCCAGCCAATGATGTAGTATAATTTCATTCTGCGGTCTTCACTGATGTTGACAGACACTACTTTGCTCCACAAAAGCAATCCTTCAACCAGCATCCAGGAAAAAGAGGCCATGAAGAAGAGATGGAGCAGTGCGGTCACCACAAAACAGGCACTCTGCAGGAATCAAAATGTAGACAAATGTTAATGTCAACAACAAATTTTATTTATTACAAATTTATTTAATCAAAACTTTGTTCTTAATCTGTTATTTTCCTGTGATAGCATTCTTGTCGGCTAAGTCAAAAAGTTCCATCATAGACAATAAATGAACCAACACACTTACTTTATTTCTACATTTCTACATTACATTATACACTATATTTTACCTCATCACAACCACTTGCTCCGGCTGTCATGGTAACGGAAGCCATACTTGACATTCGCCTCGCTGGCAATAGCTCGTTTTCTGAAGACATGACTGCCTCTTCAAAATTGGTATGTTTTAGCTAGACTTCCTTGAAAATGTGGGTAAAGCATGTGATTTTTGAAATTGACGTTTATTATTGTGAGAAAAGAATACCACAGACATGTTATCAAATCACTGGAGAACTGTTGTGAATTGTAATGATTTTATAATGTCCAAATTGTCTCCCTTAAATTGAATCAGACCAAAAAGAGTATCTGTGATTGATATGAAGACCATGTACTGTCAGGATTAAAGTGCGTTGTCGTGTCCTTACACTTTCACATAGAGTAACTCTGACAAATGTGCTGATTACACCCATGGGTTTGGCTACTTTATATTTCGTGCTCAGCTAACATTCTGTATGAATTGAAAATGGAATTCTCCATTTACCTCATCACTTCAAAGAAACGATCAGATTGCGCCACATACTTTTGTGCTTCCCAGTTACTGCAATCAGTCTGAGATGATTTAATTCATCTGGTAAAACTCATTTGTATGACATCCTGATTTTCATCTTCCTTACAAGCATCATTTCCTTTGTGCATGCTTGCTTCTTTTTCAACCAACTTTGAATAGTCTTCAATTGCTGTTAACTTTGTGCAACTATTCCTAGATTCTCACCTCATTGGCAGATGCCCAGTCACTGCACATTAACAGCAACTCGGCAATGCTGAGCGCAACAATCAGGTTCTTATGGACAGTGGTACGGTCCGATTTAGGAACTCTATATAAAGGCAAACAAATGAATGAATGATGAATATTAGTTTGAGGTTATCAGCAGAATATTACATTATCATCATGGATCTCTTCGTACGTACTATTAGAATGTTCAGTATTTCAAAAGGAAATTCTCTGAAGCTCTTCAACACACCTGACCATTTTTTCCCGGATGCGAATCTCGCTGGGGTTTTTGAAATGCTTTTGAACCTCTGCACTTTAAAGGCTGTGCTCTATGATATTTGTGACTCACCCCACAGCAATGAAGAGGATGAAGGTGAAGAGGAGGCCACACAGAGACACTCCACAGCCAATGAACGTCAACACCTGCAAAGCTTTTTTGTTTTCTGGGCTCGGCTAAAGCACACACGCAAACACACACACGTACATGCACACACACATTCTCGCACACACACACACGCACACACACACACACACACACACACACACACACACACACACACACACACACACACACACACACACACACACACACACACACACACACACACACACATGCACTTGAACACACGCACACACACACACACACACACACACACACACGCACACGCACACACGCACAAGCACACCCACACATACACGCACACAAACACGCACGGACACACGCACGCACACAAAAACACCCCTCACACACACACACAATACATAATAAACCTATGAGCTGTAAATAAACATTGATAAAAACTGGAAAAAATGTCTGAACAGAGTGAAGGTTACCTGGGCTTCATAGACCTGGAGTAGCAATGCAAAATTTGTGGTGTGATTACAGTAGCACACAGTGTAGCCATATTGTTTGGAAACGACCTCACACCCTTTGGTATTCCACCACCCACCAGCCTCTGGACTAGACAGACAGGTATATGCATTTATCAAAACCCATGGAGGAATGAGGAAGAAGGGGAATATTCAAATCATCTGAACGCTTTGGGCGCATCGTCATTGTTTTGATGTTACAGTAAGATAACTTTGGTATTTGAAAGCATTCCCAAAATGTTTTGTATCAAATTGTTCTTACGTGATCTTAAAATCCCAGAAGGCGCACACTGGATCAAATACGGCACCAGCTGTGTTCTATGACATATATAGAGTCAATACAATAAATGCTCTGATTGAAAGGAGAATTGGACTCAAATGTGTTTTTCTATTCACCTGTATTTTGTGTCGGAGTTGAAAGCGGACCGCTGTACTGACATGCTGATTGTCTCCCAGCACTGTTGTGGATATGACGGAGGAGCCCAAAATGGTACCTAAATATCTAAAGTGGATACATTCATTTTACAACTCCCAATAATGTGACAATGTTTGCAAATAATTACATTTAATTCCTGCCAGATAAAGTAATACATAGTTCATGAATAAAATATCATGTATAGCACAAGTGTCAAAGTCAAGGCATGGGGGGCAAATGTGGCCCGCTAAATCATTTTATTCGGCCCGCGAAAGCAAATCCAACTTGTGAAATTCCATGATGCTTTCTAAAGTCCAAACCAAAATTTGAAATTGTCCCATGTACATCACAAAACAATCATTATTTTTACTTTGATATGAAAATAAATGATTCATTAATTTTTCGGTGCGTTCTTTGCGTAATATGTTGAACATTCTAATGGCGTCCCCAAATTCATAATGGCACCCGAGAGGAAACTGTAACTTGTGAAATTTACAATGATTCTGCATATGAGTTTTACATCCTTTCTGTGCAGCAATGCCATGTCGCTGTTGTTAAAGTATTGCATTGTCCGCAACTCTTGTTATTAAAATCTACTAAAGCAGATTATTAGCAGTTTATATATTGAAATAGCAAGACAAAACTACAATGTTGACAGCTCAAATGAGGACTGTGTAAGAAAAGAAAACTGTTAAATGTGCTGTATTCTTGTAGTATAGCTAGTTACCTTTGGCTGCCATCTGTGACAGTCGGAACCATGCTAATGTTTCCTTCCGGGTTAAAAAGAGGCCGCAGGGATCCATACCACGTGTTAACCAGGGTGAGTTTATGGAACCCTGTACATTAGCCATAAAACAGGGTAAAAAGGCTTTCACCAGACTGATAAATAAAACAATACTGAGGAATTGTTCTTTTTTTTAAGTTGTTGAAAAAACTGAAGTATGTGCCTTCATCTACATTTCACTGTGTGACCTTGGTAGGAGAATGAATATGATATGGTACAACCTATTCTCACGTCTGTTCGTACTCAATGCATTTGCGGGTATGACTGAATGTGTCTGATTTGCAAACCAAGTGGTGTGTCTTTATTATGACAAATATTGTACGTCTGAATGGGCAATTGACTTAATTGAATGGAAGTCAAAGGAATTGATTAGCTCATTGGGTGTTAATATACCTTTGTTCAGGAGATCCTGGATCTTTTGATGGGGGACTGAAATACAGTCAGAATAAGAGTGTTTCTCAACCTCAGGACCACAGAAACTTGTTACTTTGGGCGATTCCTGAAGCCACTGCTGCTGTACGGCTAATTCTGTAAGAGCAGAGCAAAGCAGAGGCTGTATTATGGAAAACTGTTGTCATTGAAGTCAATTTGTCAGGTGTCTGTACTTGTGTCATGCGCCATCCTTAAAAAAAAAAAAACAGTCGAAACCACACAATTGTGGACTAGTCAACAATACAAGCGTAATTTAAGTAAATTAAGGAGAGAAACAATTTTGTGTCCCAAAATAGGCAATTTGATGGATTTCACAGCCTCCACTTGTTTTATTTTTTAAAAGAGTTTGACGGCTTTTAGTGCAATAATTGAATCAGTCACCAATTTCTGATTGGATTACATTGATTTGCCTGGATACGACAAGTAAAACTCTTAATCCACAGTATCTCAATGAGCAATGAATGCAAGAAAACGTAGCGTATTTTAGGGGTTGTGACAATGTTTGTAAAAGGTTGCGCGCGTTTGCAAAATGTTGCATAGATGTTCACAGTTTTTTGTTGTCTAAAACAGTATTTCCAAGTCTCCGTATAACGATTAAAAATGCCTGCAAACACCTATGCAACCTTCTACAAACCTTGAAGTGAAAACACTACTGTAAAAATGTACCTTTCGCAAGCATTCAGTGTTCAGTAAAATATCATTTTAACCAATCTTTACAATCTAGGGTTCATTAAAATCATGCTGCAAATCGCTAATACATATTTTTTTATGTTACTGGAAAGAGCCATACACATGCACACGCACGCACACAAACGCACACGCACGCACAGCACACACACACACACTCTCTTGGCAGTCCATCGAAGTCGAGGATGACGTCGCTTCCATTGCTTTGTGGGGTATTGGACAGTGGTTATTGGCGCTGGCGGCGATGCCACTGTAGGTGACTATGAAGCCCGATTCTGGAGCCACAAATCCTGCCACATTCAGGACATGTGAGGCCAGGACCGGGCTGGCGAGGCGGTACTGAAGCAGCACAAAGGTGTCTTTGCTCGTGCCGCACGATCCTCCTCTGGGTGCGCTTGTCTTCAAGTTGTGTCACCCCTTCGTGGCATAAGGAGCGCCACAGTGGCCTGTTCGCTGCAGCAGACTCCAGATCGCTGGGCTTGATGTTGCAGTTCTTTAGAGTCTGTTTAAGCTGGTCTTTGTATCGCAGCTTAGGACCACCAGGGTTCCTCTTCGCTGACAAGAGTTGTCCATAAAGCACCTGTCGAGGCAAGCGGCAGCTAGGCATCCGGATGACATGTCCAACCCACCGAAGTTGCCTCTTTGCCAGTATGGCCTCGATACTGGTGGAGGCAGTGCGTTGAAGGATGTCGGTGTGTGGAACACGATCCTGCCAGGTGATGCCAAGGATTCGTTGGAGGCACCTGATGTGGAATGCATCAAGGCGTCTCACATGGCGTCGATAGACGGTCCAGGCTTCTGCGCCATATAGCAGCGTGGACACACACACTGCTTGGTAGACTGCGACTTTTGTTGGAGTTCTTAAGTGGTTGTTTTCGAACACACGAGTACGCAATCTGCCAAAAGCTTTGGAGGCTTGATGGATGCGGGCCTGGACGTCATCATCAATTAGACAGGAGGGTGTTAGAATGCTGCCGAGGTAGCTGAATTGTTGGACAACCTTGAGGGGTGTGCCACTGAGGGTGAACGCTGGGGTTGGAGAACTCTCTTTTGCCATGACCTCCGTTTTGGTTACATTGATCACGAGACCGAGTGATCGGTAGACGGAGGACATGGTATCAAGGGCATTTTGCATGGCAGCTGGGCTGTGGGCCAGCAGAGCACAATCATCTGCATACTGTAGCTCGTGGATGCCGCTGATCAGGGTCTTGGTCTTGGCCTGTAGGCGTCTGATGTTAAACAGGTTACCATCCAGGCGGAATTGGATTTGTACGCCGCCACCTTCCTGGATGGACTTATGGAAGAGGAGCGTAGCTGCCATCAGGAACAGGTTGAATATAGCAGGGGCCAGTACACAGCCCTGCTTCACCCCGACTTCCACAGGGAACGGGGAAGATTGCTGGCCACCAACAAGTACAGTTGCTTGCATGCCGCTGTGGAACTGTTTTAGGATGCCAAGAAATTTGGAGGGGACGCCAAATTTCTGCAGTATGGTCCAGAGAATGTCACGGTTAACTGTGTCAAATGCCTTTGTAAGGTCAATGAAGGTGATATAGAGGTCCTTATTTTGTTCCTTGCATTTCTCCTGAACTTGGCGCGCAGCGAAGATCATGTCCAGAGTGCTTCGATCCTTCCTGAAGCCGCATTGTGTCTCTGGGAGGATGTCTTCGGTAATGTGCGATGTAAGACGGAACAGCATTACTTTTGCAAGAATCTTGCCAGCAACAGAAAGTAGGGAGATGCCACGGCTGTTGCCACAGACTGACTTGTCCCCCTTCCTTTTGTAAATGGTGACAATGTTGCTGTCTTTCCATTCCTGAGGAAGTGTCCCGTTTTGCCAGATGTTGCAGATGAGGTGGTAAAGCTTCCGTGTCAGGAGATAACCGCCGCTCTTGAAGACCTCAGCTGGAAGTCCATCAGGGCCAGGGCTTTTGTTGTTTTTAAGGCTCCGGATTGCAGAGAGGACCTCTGTGAACTGAGGAGGTTCATCAAGGGAGGGAACTGTTGGAAGCTCTGGGAGGGAGTCAAGGACAGATGTGTCTGAAGGGTTTACTTGGTTGAGCAGGGAGTCAAAGTGCTCTGCCCAGCGCTCAAGTATTAGCTGTTTGTCCTTCAGTAGTACAGAACCGTCTGCAGATTTAACTGGGACAATGTGTTGTCTTCGTGGGCCGTGCAGGGATTTTACAGCATCATAGAAGGCGTGTGTGTTGTTGTTGTCTGCATGCCTCTGGATTTCTTGGGCCTTGCTGAGCCACCACTTGTTCTCCATCATCCTCAGCTGTTTCTGTGTTTCACCACGGATGGCCTTGTAGTGAGAGAGGAGAAGTGGAGAATGAGGGTTGGAGAGAAGTGTGGTATGGGCTTTGCGCTTGGCTTCCAGAAGCTCCTGTATGGCAGCTGAGCTGTTATCGAACCAGTCTTGATGACGTTTCTGAGTGAAGCCGATGGTCTCAGAGGCAGCTTGATGAATTGTTGTCCTCAATTTTTTCCACCTGCTTTCAACATCAAGGTCACCGTTACTGGTGTCGTTGTCCAGGCTGGCAAGTCCCTCTGCCAGCTTGTGGCGGTAGCTGGCTGCACATTCTGGGGACTCCAGGGCTCTGGTGTTAAGACGCCTTTGGGGCTGCTGTTTCTTATGAGGAGGTCGAATTCTCAGCTTGAGCCTGGACTTGATCAGTCGATGATCAGTCCAGCATTCAGCCCCACGCATGGCCCGCGTGATGCAGACATCATTTTGGTCTCGTTGCCTTGTGATGATGTAGTCCAGTAAGTGCCAATGTTTGGACCTGGGGTGCATCCATGATGTGATGTATTTCTTTTTCAGCTGAAAGATGGTGTTAGTTACAATCAACTGATGCTCAGAGCACAGAGTGAGGAGTCGGAGGCCATTGCTGTTTATTTTCCCCGTCCCGTGCCTTCCGATTACTTGTTTCCAGAGCCTGGCATCAGTACCTACTCGGGCATTGAAGTCACCCATCAGAACAAGTTTATCAGAGGCAGGGATTTTGGATATGGTAGCATCCAGGGACTCGTAGAAGGCATCTTTGGTGTTATCGTCAGCATCCAAGGTGGGAGCATAGGCGCTGATTAAAGTTGCGAAGCGACCTTTTACCAGGGGAATACGCCAGGTCATAAGCCGTTCACTGATGCCTTGGGGGGACTCGGGGATGTTACTGAGTAAGCTGCTTTTCACAGCAAAGCCAACTCCATGGAGTCTTCGCTCATTCTCTGGGAGACCCTTCCAGAAGAAGGTGTAACCTTCACCAACTTCTGTGAGTGAATCCTCGCCTGAGAACCGAGTCTCACTGAGTGCGCCAATATCGATGTTGTACCTCCTTAGCTCATGTGCGATGAGGGCAGTTCGTCTTCGAGGTCTCTCCATCCCGTCTCGAGCATCGAGGAGGGTGCGAACATTCCAGGAAGCCAGGTTCATAGTCATGGGTTTGATTATATTTCGTTTTCGACCGCAGAGGGGGGATGCCTTGGTGGCTGCGGTGGGCCACCCAGGTGTGGTGGAACAAGCAATGTTTAGGTCACCTTTTCTAGACCCTTCCCCTATAAGGGGTGAGCAGTGCGGACCCTGAATAGGGCTGCTCAGACGCACAGGATGCTGCCGAAGGATAATGTTGCCCTGTGACCCTGCCAGGAGTACAAGACTCCAGCCGACATAGCTCTCGGGGTCACGGAGACGCGCAAAGTGCCTCACCACGATAAGGTGGTGATCCCAGTCGAGGCACACACACACACACACACACACACACACACACACACACACACAAAAATGCGTGGACGCACACACAGAAACACACATGCGCAGATATGCATACACACACACACAAACACACGCACGCACACACACACACACACACACACATACAATGCGTGGACGCACACACATGTGCAAACATGCGCAGACATGCCTGCACACACACACACATACGCACACACACATGACCATACATACACAAACATTGCATGCACGACGAGCAACAGCCGGAGTGCCCGAACATAAATGAAACCTAAAAACAAAACACACAAATCTGTTTTCCCTCAATTTCCTCCTCTCACCGTACGGACCAATCTGCTGGCACTTGGTCGATTTCAATCGACTTAGCATTTGCCACTTTCTGCGCATGAGTGGTCATCCAGTCATCTGATTGGCTGCCCTCTATGTCAATCAATTAGAGGGATTGATGATAGGTTGATGCGGTTTGTTCTGTGTATTCAGAAACGTTTGAATGGAAGTGCCATCAGCGAGGCGTTTTGGTTGTTGTGTGAAAGCCCGGGAGCCCCATTAAAGCAGTCACAGAGCCTCATGCGGCGCACGAGCCTCAGGTTGGCCACACCTGATCTTGAGGCTCAATTAGGAACAGCAAATTAGTATGAGTAATTGATTGAATGAGTCTCCCAATTTTCTAAAATTAAATCAACAAAAGGAGGAAAGTTGACTCTGAGCGTCAGTGGTTCAAGAATTGGTGGAAATTGGAGTGTTTATTCACTAAAATACCTAATAACAAAGTATGCCTCATTTGTAAAGTGACAGTCGCTATTTTTAAAAACTACAATTACCAATCAAAACATGCTGACGTATATGACAAGATCACATGAAATGAACGCAGAGAGAAATTGAAAACTCTTGAAGTTACGTTAATCTCACAGCAGCAATATTTTACAAGTGCTCAAGAGTCAAATGAAAATGCGATAAAGGCTCGTAATCAGGTAGCAACACCGATCACAAAGCATTGAAACCTTTTTCTGTAAAACTGTAAATATTAAGCTGGGCGGGCGGCCCGGTAGTCAAGTGGTTAGCATGCTGACTTAACAGTGCAGTGGTTGTGGGTTCAAGTTCTGGTCCTACCTCCTAGTGTGGAGTGTGCATGTTCTCCCCGGGTCTGCATGAGTTTTCTCCAGGTCCTCCGGTTTCCTCCCATATTCCAAAAACATGCATGGCAAGCTAATTGAACACTCGAAATTTTCCCCTAGGTGTCAATGGGAGAGCAAATGGTTGTTTGTCTCTGTATTCCCTGTGATTGGCTGGCAACCAATTTTGGCTGTCCCCCACCTACTGCCCAAAGACTGCTGCAATAGGCTCCCCGCCCTCATACCCTCGTCAGCGTGAGCATGAAGCATTCAGAAAGGTGAATGAATTACACTGCCATGGTGAGATATTTTTTTTTCAATTAGCACCCGAGTACAATTACTTCTGTTCAACTGTCACAAAAAGGTTAGTGTTAAAAAAAGTGAACTTAAGGGAATATTCAATTTCAATGTTTAATGTTGATTCAATTTTTATATGATTGTTTCAAATGAACCAAAAACACATGGTTAGAATAGCTGTAATTAAATTAAGAGCAAATGTGAAACACAGAATGGCTCGCTGCAAAGTATTTAAATTAATTACTGTTACGTGGATGTGTAAAGAACGTCTGCCAAGGTAGCCCAGGTACATTTTTAACACACCAAATCTGGCCTCCTTTGCAAAACGTTTGGACAGCCTGTGTTAAAGTATACTATATTCCAAAGTATCTTAACATGTACCTGAGCTAAACTTGTTGGCATAGTTTAAGTGTTCTATTTTACTCATAACAAAAAAAAAGTAAAAAAAGACCTTTGTCAATGATTCGCAGCGCAACTTAACTCAACTGTATTTATAGAGCACTTTAAAAACAGACAATCTGCATACAAAGTGTACATTGTGTGTTTCATGCTACAGTGTTCCATTTAATGTATCATTCTTCCGAATGTAACTGTCATGACAATATTGCAACCTTTGCATCTAATGGCAAAGACATCACATTGAATTAAAAATAAAAAACTAATAAAATACAGTAAAGTCTCGTTATATCGATATTCAAGGGAGTCCGAAAAAATATCGATATAACCGGGACTATCGATATATCCGATCCTGCACCGAACTGTATTAAACAAAAGCCGCCAAAAGAGGGCACCCAAGCGCCATATAAGAAACGGAGCTGGCCATTAGCTCCCTTTTTTTTGGGGTGAGAGATGTTCCCCCAATGTTGCCTCAAAATGGCACATATAATTCTTTAATGATTGTAAACATGTATGCTTTAATCTTCAGAACTACAGTGTATTTGAAACATATTCATAACTGGATGTGTAACAAGAAAGCATATTATCCGAATCTGAAGCCATTGTTTGGATTCACAAGCAATGCAAGACGTCTTGGCGTGAAGTCATTTTTATTTGCATTTGAATAAAAAGTGACATCGGCTGTCCTTTAATACACAGTATGGAATGTTAATAATTTTCAAAATCATCGCGCTTCAGCAGACAAAACAAGAAACATTGTTGCAAAAAATGATTGCATTCATATACAGTACAGTGGGCATGTACATAACACAACAGGGAAACTGCAACGCTTACATCTTACTGTATTATGTATACAATTTAAAAAAGTCATCAATCTTCTTCTGCTTCCCATTTTTATCTTTTAACACAAACACTTCAATCTCGTCTGCTACACACGAGCGAGCGTCTGAAAATGAAAATGGCTCTGCTACACGGGTGCTGGGCACGTAACCAAGTCACCTGACCAAGTCGACCAATGTCGCGACTGATGGCGTGACACGTAACCAAGACACGTGACCAAGTTGACCAATGGCGCGACCGATGGCGTGTCACGTAACAAGACACGTGACCAAGTTGACCAATGGCGCGACGGATATATCGATATAAACAACAAAAATGGCCGGCGGGGGATGAAAAGGAGCACCGTAATAACCGGATTATCGTAATAACCGGGTATCGTACTAAACGGTACTAATTATACATAAAAAGACTAGAAATGTGCAAGGGAAATGAAAATAGTATCGTAATAAGCGGTACTATCGATATAACCGATATCGATATAACGAGACTTTACTGTAGTTGCAGTATTTTGTCCCTCAAAACTAATTGCAGAAAGACAGTGCTAAAACATAGATAAAGTTTTCTGTGTAGTTCTCTCTCTTGTTTCTATTTATAATTGTATTTTATTTATTGCATTCTATTTGTGATTGTAATTTAGTTATTATAGTACATATGCTTGTCTGTGACGGTAAGGCGCTTTAAATGTAATGTATTATTATTATTATTATTATTATTATTATTATTATTATTATTATTATTATTATTATTATTGCAGTCATGTTTCTGGCGGGTGGCCCGGTTTTCTGTGTAGTTCTCTCTCTTGTTTCTAGTTATAATTGTTTTTATTTATTGCATTCTATTTGTGATTGTAGTTTAGTTATTATAGTACATATGGTTATCTGTGACTGTAAGGCGCTTAAGTTGTAATGTATTATTATTGTTATTATAGTCATGCTTCTGGTGGGTGGCCCGGTAGTCAAGTGGTTAGCACACCGGCTTCACAGGGCAGAAGTCGCCGGTTCACGTCCTGCTCCGGCCTCCCTGTATGGAGTATTCATGTTCTCCCCAGGCCCGTGTGGGTTTTCTCCGGGTCCTCCGGTTTCCTCCCACATTCCAAAAACATGCAAGGCAG
>NC_142737.1:28882447-28979947 GCF_051943395.1 Hippocampus bargibanti
AAAACAAGATATTCTAAGCATAACAAAATAAAAATGTCAACTGTATACTGTGCAAATGTAAATGTGCAAAACCGTTTCATAAAAAACTGTACATAGTGCAAGTATCAAGAAAGGCATATTGATATATTGCATCAACCCATATTTACAAGTGTCCAGTTTTTTTTCACATGTGATCATTGAAAATTGCAAAGCCTGACAGCAGTCGGTAGGAACGAGCGGCGGTACCTCTTCTTCTTGCAACGCAGGTGTAATAGTCTCTGGCTGATGGAGCTACCCAGTGCTGTGAGGGTGGTCAGGAGGGGGTAGGAGGGGCTGTCCATCATAGCTTTTAGTTTAGCTAGCGTCCGTCTGTTGCCGACCTCCTCCAGAGAGTCCAGCGAACAGACCAGGACGGAACTGGCCCTCTTGACAAGGCGCTCCAGTCTTTTCCTGTCCCGGGTGGTGATGCTGCCTGACCAGCAGACAACAATTCCATAGTGGATGGCTGAAGCCACCACAGAGTCATATAAAGTCTTTATGAGTGACCCCTGAACTCCAAAAGACCTCAGTTTCCTGAGTAGGAAGAGGCAACTCTGTCCCTTTTTGATTAGGGCATGCGTTTTTGTAGTCCAGTCCAGTTTATTGTTCAGAGTAACACCTAGGTACTTGTAGGAGGTCACCCTCTCAATGTCAGAACAGGTGAGGATTGTTTACTGCAGAAATCCACTACGAGCTCCTTGGTTTTCTTGGTGTTGATCTGGAGGTGATTCTTCTGGCACCAGTCCAAAATGTCGTTTGTTAGTCCCCTGTACTCCCGATCGTCTACCTCTGTAATGAGGCCGACAATAGCTGAGTCGTCAGAGAACTTCTGAAGGTGGCAGGTTGGAGTGTTGTAGTTGAAGTCCGAGGTGTAGAGAGTGAACAGGAATGGAGCCAGGACTGTCCCCTGCGGCGCTCCGGTGCTGCAGAGAAGCCTGTCCGACTCACAGTTCTTTACCCTCACGTACTGTGGCCTGTTTGTGAGGTAATCTACAATCCAGAGTGTGAGGTGGTGGTCGACTCCGGATTGTCGCAGCTTGTCCCCCAGTAGGTTTGGCTGGATGGTGTTGAAGGCACTGGAGAAAACGAAGAACGTGATCCTCACCGTGCTCCCATCATTCTCCAGGTGCAGCAACGCCGAGTGGAGGAGGTAGATGATGGCGTCCTCCACACCGATGCTGGGCTGGTAGGCAAACTGTAGCATGTCCAGCGATGAGCTTGCCAGCAGTCGCAGGTGGACGTGGACGAGTCTCTTCAGCGTCGTCATCAGGTGAGACGTCAGTGCCACCGGTCTGTGGCTGTTGAGCTCCTTTGGGTTGGCAACCTTGGGCACTGGGACCAGCAATGACGTTTTCCATAGTCGTGGAATTCTGCCCAGTTTCAGGCTCAGGTTGAACAAGTGCTGGACAATGACACACAGCTGGTCGGGGCAGGTCTTGAGGAGTCGGGACTGATGTCGTCCGGACCTGCTGCGTTCCTCACCTGCATCCTCCTCAGTTGGTTCCTCACCTGCACAGTTGTGACAGACAGGCAGGAACCAGGAGGCAGAGTGGCGGCTGAGGGTGTGGCAACGGTTGGGAGGGCAGTTGTTGGTTGTGGGAAGCTGGTCGTGAGAGGGGACAGGGAGGGTAACTCCACAGTGAGAGTTGGTGCAGGTCAGCTACAGGCGTCTTGTCAAACCGATTGAAAAAGCGGTTGAGTTCATCTGCCCAGTCCTTCTCCTTTTCGTTGAATGTCACTGGGCTTTTGTGGCCTGAGATGTTTTTCAGGCTCTTCCAGACACCAGCAACATTGTTTGCTTGCAGATGTTCCTCCATTTTCATCCTGTAGGCCTTCTTCCCCTCTCTGATCTTCCTCCTCAGTTGGATCTGCATGGCCTTCAGTTCCTCTCTGTTGCCCGACACAAAAGCCCTTTTCTGTTCCTTCAGGAGGGATTTTATGTCGGGATTAATCCATGGTTTGTTGTTGATAAAACACGCCATTACAAGCGCACCGCGTGTTCTGCCGAGTCTCCCCGTATGAGGCATTCAGGGACACCATGTAAATAACACTGAACTTGTGTTGTATTGTGGCGGGCACTAGGACCAGACATCTCACCCAGCAGGTGTACGGGAGGGGTCGGGTTTATATCACATATATTTCACTGCAGTTTCCGTTTTGTCTCTCTTTCCACTTGTTAGCAGTTGGAATAAAGGCGTACTCTAATCGACCGTGTGTTCTCATTCCTCAACTGCTACACTGGTGACCCCGACGTTCAAAATGTTCATGACAGCAGACGAAGAGATATCTTCCACGGCCATGCCGCCACGACCGGCGCCTCAGCTCGCAGCTGCCGCCTACGCCGCGAAGCTGCCCGAGTTTTGGAATAGCAACCCGGCTTCGTGGTTCCAACATGTGGAAGCGCTTTTCCACCTACGAGGCGTCACGACAGATGAGACGAAATATTATCTGGTCGTGGCGTCTCTCAACGAACAGACGACTCGTCGTGTGCTGCCTCTCTTGCGTGCACCTCCACCGAGCGAAAAAAACGCAGCGCTCAAACACCTGCTGCTCCGACGGTTCACGTTATCGGCCTCTGAGAGAGCAGACAGGCTTCTTTCTCTTCCCGGACTCGGCGACGAAACAGCAGTGGACCTGATGGACAAAATGTTGTCGCTACTAGGTTCGGATGACGGCGGTTTCCTGTTCCCCCACGTGTTCCTTCGCCAGCTACCAGCCTCTGTGCGCGCCGTGCTAGCCAACTCGACGTGCCTAGCCACCGGCGACTATCGAGGTTTGGCTGAAGAAGCGGACCGGGTGCTTCTGGCGACACGGAGGTTCGCCATGCAAGGCGTGACGGCCGAACCCCTCGGCGGAGCGGCAGCGAACATCGACCCGACCCTAGTAGCCGGAGTGGTCACGCGGAAGCGACACGAGAAAGCCCTCTGTTTTTTTCCACCAGCGGTTTTGAGCCAAGGCCCGACGCTGCACACCACCCTGCACCTACGAGGCTCCGGGAAACGCCAGCGCCGGCACCCAATAGCGGCTGTGGGTGCCGGCAACGAAAGCGAGCTGCTTTACAAGTACCTGGGTGTTACTCTCAACAATAAACTGGACTGGACAACAAACACGGATGCCCTAATCAAAAAGGGACAGAGTCGCCTCTTCCTACTCAGGAAACTGAGGTCATTTGGAGTTCAGGGGTCACTCCTAAAGACTTTCTATGACTCTGTGGTGGCATCAGCCATCCACTATGGCATTGTCTGCTGGTCAGGCAGCATCACCACCCGGGACAGAAAAAGTCTGGAGCGCCTTGTCAAGCGGGCCAGTTCTGTCGTGGGCTGCTCGCTGGACTCTCTGGAGGAGGTGGGCAACAGACGGACGCTAACTAAACTAAAAGCTATGATGGACAGCCCCTCCCACGCCCTCCTGCCCATCCTGACAGCTCTGGGTAGCTCCTTTAGCCAGAGACTATTACACCCGCGCTGCAAGAAGGAGAGGTACCGCCGCTCGTTCTTACCGACTGCTGTCAGGCTTCACAATTCCCAATGATCACATGTGAAAAAAAAACAAAAAAACTGGACACTTGTAAATATGGGTTGTTGCAATATATCTAAATGCATTTCTTGATTCTGCACTATGTACAGTCTTGTTTATAGAACGGTTTTTGCACATCTACATTTGCACAGTATACAGTTGACATTTTTATTTTGTTATGCTTAGAATATCTTGTTTTCTATCCTTTCACTCCCACCCCAACCCCATCCCTCTTCAATTGCTGCTGTGGACTGCAAATTTCCCCATTGCGGGACGAATAAATGTATTCTGATTCTGATTCTGATTTATCACAGACTCCTCGTCAGGTAGACGTTTTCTGGTGGACAGCGGGGCACAAGTAAGCCTGCTGACGCCCACGGCCTCGGACAAGACGGCAGGTGGATGTGGGCCTCCCCTGCGCGCAGCTAACGGCTCGCCCATCGCCAGCTTTGGCACCAGGTCGGTAACTGTGTGTTTCCACGAACGAAAATTCGAGTGGGACTTTATTGTGGCCTCGATTACAGTTCCGATAATCGGCGCGGATTTTTTATGCGCTCATGGACTGCTTGTGGACATTGCTAAACGTCGTTTGATCGACGCCATCTCTTTCGCCACTTTCCCATGTGAGGCTGGAGGGCTTGGAGCGTTGACGCACGCAAATTATTTAACGTCAGGTAACGTTTATGAACGCCTGCTGACCGATTATCCAATGCCGATACAAAACACGGGGTACAACATTTCATTCCCATGGTTGGCCCGCCAGTTTTTGCCCGCGCTCGTCGCCTCGATGCGACAAAATTGGCAATGGCGAACGGGGAGTTCGCCACGAAGGAGCGTTTGGGCATCGTGAGGCGTTCCAACAGCCCGTGGGCCTCACCATTACACATGGTGCCCAAAAGTGACGGTTCTTGGCGGCCGTGCGGTGATTTTCGTCGGCTTAATAATGTAACCACACACAACCGTTACCCAATTCCGCACATCCAGGACTTTTCCGCACGTTTGGCCGGAGCCGTGATCTTTTCCAAAGTTGATCTTGTTCGCGGTTATCACCAAGTTCCGGTACGGGCAGAAGATGTGCCAAAAACTGCAGTAATAACCCCTTTTGGCCTCTTTGAATTCCTCCGTATGCCTTTTGGCCTGAAGGGGGCGGCACAGACCATTCAGAGACTGATGGACTCAGTCTTGCGAGGCCTAGATTTTGTGTTCGTCTACCTCGACGACATTCTTGTGGCCAGCCCTTCACCAGAGGAACACCTGTCGCACTTAAGGATGGTTTTCAAGCGTCTTGATGCGCATGGCCTTATCGTCAACCCTGTGAAGTGCCAATTTGGTTTGCCCAAGATCGATTTCTTGGGGCACTGCATTTCTCCACAGGGTGCCATCCCCTTACCCGCCAAAGTGCAGGCTGTGGTGAATTTCCCCCGCCCAGCCACAGGTAAAGCTTTGCAGGAGTTTTGGGGCATGATAAATTTTTACAACCGTTTTCTTCCTCACGCAGCCGACCTCCTACAACCCCTCTACGGCGCCTTGAGAAAAAAGAAGGCTAATGAACCCGTCGAGTGGGCCCCGAACGAGTGCAGTCCTTTGAACGAGCCAAGGAAGCTCTTGCGGGTGCAACTCTTCTGGTCCACCCGATCTCAACCGCACAGTTGGCCTTGACTACCGACGCGTCTGATGTTGCCGTAGGGGCGGTGGTTGAGCAGCTTGTGGAGAACGAATGGCAGCCCCTTGCATTTTTCAGTCGGAAGCTGCAAGATAACGAACGCAAGTATAGTGTTTTCGACAGAGAGTTGTTAGCACTCTATCTTGCAACGCGCCATTTTCGTTTCCTCCTGGAGGTTGCGCCGGTTCACCGCCTACGTAGATCATAAACCCCTTACATTCGCCATGTCCAAGGTGACGAACCGTGGTCGGCCCGACAGCAACGGCATCTAGCGGCTATTTCCGAATTCACAACAGACATTCGGCATGTGGCCGGCAAATGTAACCCTGTGGCCGATTGCCTGTCACGTACGATCATTTGTCCAGTCCAGCTCGGGGTGAATTTTTCAGAGATGGCCATGGCCCAATCTGAGGATCCGGACATCCACGAACTCAAGGCAGCAGGCACGGCCCTGAAACTGGAGGAGGTGGCAGTGTGTGAAGGGGGTCCCGCTCTCCTCTGCGATGTGTCTACGGGTCGCACTCGTCCCGTGGTTCCGCAGGAGTGGCGTCGGCGAATTTTTGATTCAATTCATTCCCTTTCACACCCTGGCGTCCGGGCGTCAGTCAAACTACTTGGGGCCAAGTTTGTCTGGCCTGGGTTAAGAAAGGACGTCAGGAAGTGGGCAGCTGCATGCGTGGCATGTCAGCGCGCCAAAGTCCACAGGCACACCCGGGCGAACCTAGAAACTTTTCCGGCCAGGAGATTTGACCACGTCCATGTGGACCTGGTCGGGCCCCTCCCTCCTTCGCAGGGTTGCACACATCTCCTCACTATGGTCGATCGGACCACTAGGTGGCCGGAAGCTGTCCCCCTGTCCTCCACAACCTCGACAGACATTGCCCGCGCATTTCTGTCATCCTGGGTCGCACGTTTCGGCACGCCGTCCGATATCACTTCAGACAGAGGCCCCCCAGTTTGTGTCCGTATGATGGCCCGTTTAGAGTGCTCGAACACGGGGAAAAGAGTTTTGTGCTCGATATGGGTGGGAGAAGGGAGGGCATTTCAATAGACAGACTCAAGCCGGCTCACATAAAAGGTCCCACGTCGCGGACGCCCTCCAAAACCTCCAGCCTCTCCGCGGCATGCCAGGGTTGAGTGTCGTTCCCCCACTCAGTTCTCACTCGGATCACCTGCCCGAGCAATTTCACCTTCACCACCGAACGACGGACTGCATAGTCGTTGTGGCAGGCTGGTCAAGCCCCCTGCAAGATTTTCGCCTTGACTGTCCTTCTGGGTGTTCTGGGTGACATCTCACCCAGCAGGTGTATGGGAGGGGGCGGGTTTATATCACATATATTTCACTGCAGTTTCCATTTTGTCTCTCTTTCTACTTGTTAGCAGTTGGAATAAAGGCGTACTCCAATCGACCGTGTGTTCTCATTCCTCAACTGCTACAGTATTCTCTTTTTCTGTAAATAACCACTATACGATCACACGTTGTTCATTATGTTTTGTTATATACAATGTTTTGCATATTCAGAACAATCTGGAAGAGATACATGTCAATCGCAAGACGAAACTCATGCGACTTCACCCATCCCTTCTGCCATACTGTGTTGCAGAAATAAAAGAAATAAAAAGACACATTCACGCGTCTGGTCTTATTAAGACGACAGCATCGTGGAGATGAAGACAGTCACTGTTGTGACACCCATCATATATATATATATATATATATATATATATATATATATATATATATATATATATATATATATATATATATATATATATATATATATATATATATATATATATATATATATATATATATATATATACACTTCACGCTAATGCCTACCTCATACAATGATGAGAGACAATAAATGGAATGACATGCCGGCTCAGACGTCGCCCGGCCAAACAAGGTCTGCGTCGGGTGCTGGGGAACCAGAGCACCTTGATGAAAAATGGGCTACTGGAACAAAGCGGAGATGGACGAGATGCGATAACATGGCTCTGTTGGAATGCTACCACTCAAGCAACCCTAATCAGAGGGGTTACTTGCGGAGAATGGGGGCTGAATGGTTACTTCGAAACCCACAGTCACGGTTGACCACGAAACAGCTAGTAGCTCAGTGTTCCAATATCCACAAACGGCAATTGTTATCACAACTTGAGATTGATGAGGTACAACACAAATTCCGAGGTGAAGGGCCCCAGGCTGCCACATCAGAGGAAGAGGTTCAACCAGAGATTGGGAAGCAAGCCCCAATGAATGATGAGATTGGGAAGCCAGCCCCAATGAATGAAATGCTAAGCGAAGCAGCAACTGACCTGAGAGATAAGATCATGGCAAGAATGAAAACTGGGCAACTAAGAAACCGATTACAACGGCTATGTGAAGTACCACCTGAAAGTCTCATGGAAACTGTGAATGCAGCACTGAGAACGATCCCGACCGGAACGAACACGGAAACCAATGAGCTGATATACGCCTCAGCATCAGTGATCCTAGAGATGCTTGGCTACAAGAGCAACCATGAGAGCCACGAGATCCATTACCCACCATGGAAAAGACGGTTGGAGGCTAAGATCAAGGCGGCTCGGAAAGATGTGAGTCAATTGACGGAGACCCAGAGAGGTGTTAATAAAAGGCCAATACCCAAGAGGTATATGCAGATAACCATACCTGAAGCACTCGAAACTGCCAAACAAAGGCTCCAGGCCTTGTCCAGTCGCCTAAAGAGGTATACGAAAGATAATGAGGCCAGAAGAATAAACAGGCTGTTCGCAACACAACCTGCAAAAGTGTACGCTCAGTGGCAGGGTTCTTACAGCAAAGCAGACCCTCCAAGGCTGGAAACTGAAAGATACTGGAAAGGCATATGGGAGAAGGAGGTCGCACATAACAACAGTGCACAATGGCTGGTGACTCTGAAATAGGAGCACAGCAACCACCCTGAACAGAACCCAGTTACCATCACAGCGGCAGATATACAAGAAAGAGTCTCAGGTCTGAAAAACTGGACGGCACCAGGCCCGGATATGGTCCACACCTACTGGCTAAAGAAACTCGCAGCTCTCCATGAGCGCCTAGCAGCACAAATGAACGAGTTGCTGATGGAAGGAGACTCACCCAGGATGGCTAACCGAAGGGCGAACAATCCTGATCATGAAGGATTCCTCAAAGGGTGCAGTTCCTTCCAACTATCGGCCAATAACCTGTCTCTCCACAACATGGAAGCTCATGTCAGGCATCATTGCGGCTAAGATAAGTACACATGGATCAATACATGAGCAAAGCACAGAAAGGCATTAGTAGAGATACTAGAGGTGCCAAACATCAGCTGCTGGTTGACAGAACAGTCGCACAAGACTGCAGGTCCCGACATACCAACCTGTGTACAGCCTGGATTGATTACAAGAAAGCATATGACTCGATGCCACACACATGGATCACTGAATGGTTGTATAAGGTCAACAGGACCCTGAGAGCCTTCGTTGCAAACTCGATGAGTATGTGGAAAACCACACTTGAAGCCAATGGCAAGCCACTAACGCAAGTGTCCATCAAATGTGGCATATACCAAGGTGATGCACTCTCCCCACTGCTGTTCTGCATAGGACTGAACCCCCTCAGCCAGATAATCGCCAAGACAAGCTATGGATACCATCTCAGAAATGGAGCTACGATCAGTCACCTCCTCTACATGGATGACATAAAGCTGTATGCTAAGAGCGAAAGGGACATAGACTCCCTGATCCACACAACCAGGATCTACAGCAGTGATATCGGAATGTCATTCGGGCTGGAGAAATGTAGTCGGATGGTGACTAAGAGGGGCAAGGTAGTCCACACTGAAGGGGTCCCACTCCCTGAAGGAACGATAGCAGACATTGAAAACAGCTACAAGTACCTCGGTATACCACAGGTCAATGCAACCTCGAACTAGCAACAAGGAAAGAGGCTACGACCAAATACCTCCAGCGGGTGAGGCAAGTCCTCAGAAGCCAGCTTAATGGCAAAAACAAGACCCGGGCAATAAACAGCTATGCCCTGCCAGTGATCAGATACCCTGCAGGAATAATAAGGTGGCCAAAGGAAGAGATTCAGACCACGGATGTTAAGACCCGAAAACTCCTCACCATGCACGGAGGGTTCCAACCCAAGTCCAGCACCCTGAGACTGTACACAAGCCGTAAGAAAGGCGGCCGGGGACTAGTGAGTGTGAGAGCCACTGTCCAGGATGAAACATCCAAGCTCCATGAATACATCAAAGAGAAGGCTCCAACGGATGATGTACTCATAGAATGTCTGAGACAATGGGGAGCAGAGGATGAGGTGCTGGAAGAGGGACAATCATGGGAGGAAAAGCACCTACACGGGATGTACCACCGAACCATAGCAGAAATGGCTGATCTCAAGAAGTCCTATCAGTGGCTAGAGAGGGCTGGCCTAAAGGACAGCACAGAGGCACTCATCCTGGCTGCCCAAGAGCAGGCCCTGAACACCAGAGCCATAGAGGCAGGGCTATACCACACCAGACAAGACCCAAGGTGTAGGTTGTGCAAAGAGGCACCTGAGACAATCCAACACATAACTGCAGGGTGTAAGATTCTGGCAGGGAAAGCCTACATGGAGCGCCATAACCAGGTGGCTGGCATAGTCTACCGAAACATCTGTGCGGAGTATGGACTGGAAACCCCAAGGTCAAAATGGGAAACACCTCCCAAGATAGTAGAGAATGGCCGAGCAAAGATTCTGTGGGACTTCCAGGTACAGACTGACAAGATGGTAATGGACAACCAACCAGATATCATGGTCATAGATAAAGGGGAAAGGAAAGCCGTTGTCGTGGATGTAATGGTCCCGAGTGATGGAAACATCAGAAAGAAGGAACATGAGAAAATCGAGAAATACCAAGGGCTCAGAGAGGAGCTGGAGAGAGCCTGGAAGGTAAAGGTGACAGTCGTGCCTGTGGTGGTCGGAGCACTCGGGGCAGTGACCCCCAAACTCAATGAGTGGTTGCAACAGATCCCGGGAACAACATCGGATAACTCGGTCCAGAAAAGCGCAGTGCTGGGAACAGCATGGATACTGCGCACAACCCTCAAGCTTCCTGGCCTCTGGTAGAGGACCCGAGCTAAAATGGGGGACAGACGACACCCATGGGGGGTGAGATGAGGATTTTTTTTTATATATATATGGCCTAAACTACCAGTAAGACTTTAGTTTGCTCAGGAAGTATCTTGGATAGGAAATGAAACGTCCGACACCTTCAAAGAAGTACAGATGACATCTGAAGAAACCTTTTCATCGATGGACCACTCCTGTACGACTGAGAGCTTACACAGACGTCTCTCTTTGTCTGTAACCCCATCCCCCACTGCTGCGTTCTTGACCAATCACGTGGCTTTAACCGAAGACTGGGGGCGGGGAATAGAGGACAAAAACAGTGGCCACAATTTTGTTGTTAGGAGAACGGGCTCGTTCGCGAACGACACATCACTCATTGTGGCAGCTCCGTGTGTATCCAAAATAGTTCATATGCCAAGGTAAAATTTTCATAAATGTAACGTTCGTAAACCAAAAAGTTCGTAAGCCAAGGGGTTCGTAAACCGAGGTTTCGCTGTAGATATATTTTACGTTTTAAGACTTGCGCTGAATATTCCGGAAGTCTTGCTTTTGAGTTGATGACGAGTTCTCATGTCACGTCACTGAAGGAACGCCCCTGACCGAGAAAGGACACATTGTTGCAGTCCTTTCATCACGTCAATGTATTTTGCGGTACATTGTTTGGTTTGAAAACTTCGTGTTGATCCGTGTTGATGTCGAAATTAGAGGGAAAACACATAAATAACGCGATGGTGAATCCTTGTGTGTTGCATCTATTTGATATTCGCTGACAAAAATTGGAAGGAATTAATCAGCCCATTTCCACGGAGCTTTCTCGCCATCTTCTGCCTCTTTTGGGTGCTACATTCCCCCCGGACACCTGATACCTCAAAATGACACGTAATAAATTCTTTCATCGATTGCAAACATGTATGCTTTCCTCTTCAAAACTATTTCAATCATATTCAGAACTGGATGAGTAACAAGAAAGCATATTCTCCGAATCTGAAGCCATTGTTTTGATTCTCGAGCAAGGTCTTGGCGTGACACCACGAACAAGGGGGCGGGACCTTTTGAAACTGGCCACTTCTGGTTTCAAATTGAAGTCGTTTTTAGACACTTTAAGTCATTAATATTGGTGTTTTGCATTTGACAAAAATATCATACTGCGTGTTTTGGGTATTTTAGATGCTATAAAACGTTTTTCTGATGTCAGTTAGGAAACAAAAAAGTGATGTCGTTTGTCCTTTAAAACTGCCGGACACGTGGAAAATGTAGCCAAAAGCATGTCTCATGTTCCAGTGACCAAACACTTTGTATCTAGTGCTGATCCAGCAGCATCCCACAAACGCACAAATTCTGAAATTCTCTTCTGCCATTTTCTTGCGGAGCACAACATCCCGTTTATGGCTGCGGATCACTTCTCTTCTTCTTTTCCTTTCGGCTTTTCCCTTCAGGGGTCGCCACAGCGAATCAATGTCCTCCATCTATCCCGGTTTTGTGCATCCTCTACTCTCACACCAGCTACCATCATGTCCTCTCTGACCACATCCATAAACCTCCTCTTGGGTCTTCCTCTCAGTCTCCTGCCTGGCAGTTCAAGGCTAAGCATCCTTCTCCCGATATAGTCACTCTCTCTCTTCTGGACATGTCCAAACCATCTCAGTCTGGCCTCTCTGACTTTCTCTCCAAAGCCTCTAATATAAGTTGTCCCTCTAATGTACTCATTCCTGATCCTATCCAACCTGGTCACTCCCAAAGAAAACCTCAACATCTTCAGCTCTGCTACCTCCAGCTCTGCTTCCTGTCTTTTCTTCAGTGGCACTGTCTCCAGTCCAAACATCATGGCTGGTCTCACCACTGTTTTATACCGTTTTCCTTTCATCCTAGCTGAAACCCTTCTTTCACACATCACACCTGACATTTTTCTCCAGCCGCTCCTCCGCGCCTGCCTGGACATGCTTCTTCACCACTTTTCCACACTCTCCATTGCTCTGGACAGTTGACCCCAAGTACTTAAAATCCTCCACCTTCTTTATCTCTTCACCCTGTAGCATCACTTTTGCACTTGGATCCCTCTCATTCACACCGCTCTGACATACTTTTCCGTCACTCCAGACTTCCTCATGCAATGCCACAGCTCTTCTCTAGGAACCCTGTCGTACGCGTTCTCCAGATCTACAAAGACACAATGCAATTCCTTCTGACCTTCTCTGTACTTCTCTATCAGCATTCTTAAAGCAAACACTGCATCTGTCGTACTCTTTTTTGGCATGAAGCCATACTGCTGCTCACAAATGTTCACTTCTGCTCTTAGTCTCGCTTCAACTACTCTTTCCCAGAGTTTCATTGTATGGGTCATCAACTTTATTCCTCTGTAGTTAGTACAACTCTGGACATCTCCCTTGTTCTTAAAAATGGGCACGAGTACACTTCGTCTCCATTCTTCAGGCATCTGTTCACCATCTAAGATCTTGTTGAATAACCCAGTCAAGAACACCACCACCAACCTATGCTGTCTGGCTACACTCTCACCAACCATTACTTTGCAGTCACTAATTTCCTTTAGATGGCGTCGTTGACACAAAATGTAGTCTACCTGTGTACTTCTGCCTCCACTCTTGTAGGTTACCCGATGTTCCTGTCTCTTCTGAAAGAAAGTATTCACAATAGCCATTTCCATTCTCTTAGCAAAGTTAACCACCATCTGTCCTTCGGCGTTCCTCATCTGGAGTCCAAACCTGTCCATCACCTCCTCCTCATCTTTGTTTCCTGCGCCAACATGTCCATTGAAGTCTCCACCAATTGCAACCCTCTCACTTCTCGGGATGTTCTGTATGACTTCATCAAAGTCCAGCCAAAATTTCTCCTTCTCCGCCAGCTCACATCCTACTTGTGGGGCATACCCACAAACAACATTGAACATTACGCCTTCAATTTCTAGCTTCAGACTCATCATTCTATCTGATACTCTTTTTACTTCTAAGACATTCCTAACAAACTCCTCTTTTAAGATAACCCCAACTCCATTTCTCTTTCTGTCTTCACCATGATAGAACAACTTAAACCCTGACCCGAAGCTTCTAGCCTTGATCCCTTTCCACCTGGTCTCCTGGACACACAGTATGTCTACCTTCCTTCTCTGCATCATGTCAACCAGCTCTCTACCTTTACCTGTCATTGTTCCTACGTTCAAAGTTCCTACTTTTAGTTTTATACTCTTGGCGTTCCATTTCTCTCTTTTCCTCCGGGCACACCTCCCTCCTCTCCTTCTTCGACCAACAGTAGTCCATTTTCCACTGGCACCCTGAAGGTCAACAGTACCAATGGCGGCCGTTGTTAACCCGGGCCTGGACCGATCCGGTATGGGATTCAGAGGTTTGATTCGCATAATTGTTTTGGCAAAAAAAATTTACTTCGGATGCCCTTCCTGACACAACCCTCTGTATTTATCCGGGCTTGGGACCGGCACAATAAGACACTGGCTTGTGCCCCCTTGTGGCTACATTCTGCGGATCACTTCTCTGATTTATTAAAATCAATGTTCCCGGATTCAGAGAAAGCTAAGGTATGTTTTTCTATATGCGTACGGTCGATTATGAAAGCATAATGTGCGCATGTGCGGTAAACTGCATGTCCGCTTGTGTTTGCGTTTATTTGTTTGTTTGTTATCATTTCAAATAATGTATGGCGTACTACAACTTTTATACGCAAATTGTAATCATTTATTAGGGCAGCCATTAGCCAAGGTTGACAGGTATGGGAATTCTGCGATCAGTCAGTACCTTGAGTGAGGATTCATGTCACGTTTCTGTTTGTTACCAACAGGTGGCACTGTAGGGTGGCACACGGGTTGGTCATTGCATCAATAGTAGTAGTATACATGTGCATGCAGTAAAAGGACTGCTGTTGGGTCACTGATTGATACTGTCGTGTTTGCTTGTTCTGTCATGGTTCTGTAAGTTTTTTTGGTGTTGTCTTTTGTTTTTGTTTTTGCTTCAGTCAAGATTTTTGAGTTGCTTCTTTGGATTATTTTTAGTTCCAGAACTTTGTTTGTTTACTATTTAGTTTTCTATGTTTTATTAATGCAATTCGTTGACTTCATCCTGTTCCCCCTTCTCCTGCTTTTTCGGGTCTGCAGCACCGTGACAGTTATATTGGAAAGAAACACATTACTTTCTCATGCAAGAAGTATCATGAAATGTATGAAGTAACTCGCCCAACTCTGAAGATGAATGTTGACATTAGCAGCAGTGAGACATGCACTCCCAGATAAAATGTTACAAAGGGGAGCCAAAATTGCAGCAGGGCAATGATTGGATAAGAACATTCAAATCAATTGATGCTACCTCCTTAATGGCCTGCCACTTGAAGGCGTTGTCCTGGCTCATGACGCTGTCGGCCAGGCTGATAAAGTGCTGGCTTAACTGCTGGATGCTCTCCTTGGTGTGGTTGGTGGAGTCAAGAAACTGAGAGGGGATATCCGCTGCTTGAGACAGCAATTGGATGAGGGAAACCATGTCCGTTGGCTGAAGTCCCTCCTGCCTTGTGTCCTGCAGAGCTTGGACAGACACGTCCAGCAAGACGGAAGCTTCGGACAAGGTGGTAAGCCCCGATGACTGCTGTCCCAGGACTACCTGAGAGGAGATATTAGCTTGCTGTTTTCTTCCATGTCAGTAACAGCGGTTAGCACATGGTTAGGTCTTGGAAATGTCTCATAACATAACAGATGGCACATAGCTTGTTCTGATAGAAAAGTGTGAATTCTGTTGATGAAGAATGTTTATGTATAAAGGCAATTGCTGTATTAGTTGATTATACATTTATGGATATCCATTCGTAGACAAACATATAAGAGGGATATAGCACAGTATAAATAGGCTATTATCATAATACTGTGCATATAATAAAACACTACAAAAGAGGCCAATAACATTAACTTTGCTACAATCAAGAAACTATAGAAATGCACGGTTTATTCTCAGTGCTTTTTCATCGTCCATTATTCACGTTTTTACGTGACTAAACCCTGAAGGGTTTTCAAATTAATCCATTCAACAGTGTGATGTACTATCCTCATTTCAAATTCCTTAGTGTTGAAAAACTGAGCCTTTTGGGAATACAGTTTTAATGCCCAGTCATGACACATTTCCAATGAACCTGGTCACCTGTGGAATTATCCAAACAGGTCTTTTTGAGCTTCTGTCCACTTTTCTTGTATTTTGCTGCCACCATACATAGAAAGCACATAACTAAACAACCAAATAAATTGACAACATTTGACATTACATTAAAAACAAATATTGTTTTGTTTGGAACTGAAATATCATGTCTTTGCACAATGTTTTCAAATCATTTCATTCCATTATTTTAATTATGTTTTCGATCACATCCCAACTTCATTGGAATTCGAGTTTGTATGTATTGCTCAAAACATGGAACTGTTTTGAACAATAAATAAATATTGTCATGGAGGGAAAAAGAGAAGGAAAAATGAAGAGGTAGAAATGTGTGTGTTGCCTACCTGGCTGTTATTGGAAAGTTTCATAAGTTGACTCATAAAAGCAGTGGGTTGTGAGCTTTGGGAATCACTGATCTGTTTCATCCTCAAGTAGCGTTCTGGGTCAAATAACAATAAAAACAACCAAAATACGGTGTTAGTGCAGTGTTGTGCTGTGTCAATATTTTAGCTGATGCTAAAAATTCTAAATTACTTAAATGAACAAGCATACGGGGTGATGTCTTGTCTATTTTTGTTTATTTGAATTACATCTTGGTTTTTTTCACGTCAGTTTTGTGCATAAGCCTTGCAATGCAGAGGTGCAAGGATTGATTTTGTGACTTTCCTGTGTGGAATTTGCATGGTCTCTCCTTTCCTGCCTGTGTTTTCACTAGGCACTCTGGTTTCCTCCCATATTCCAAAAAATATATGTGGAACGTTAAAGGAACATTTAATTTTGTAGATGTGAGTATGAGTGAGGGTGGTTGTCAATGTGTGCTGTGCGATTCGCTGGAAACCAGTTCAGGTTGTACCCTGCCTGCTGCCCCAAGACAGTTGGGATAGGCTTCAGCACCCCCTCACCCCTTGTGAGGATATGCTGGTCACAAAATGGATGGGTGGATGGATTGTCATGTTTTCCTTGTGTCTGTCTGTTTCCTTGTTAGGTTTTGGTCAGTTGTTGTTGTCGGTCCAGACACTTGGGTCTACCAACCCATTCGTTTCTCATTGTCTCGTCAGTTTTGTTGTACAGTATTTAATTTTCAGTTTCCTTTGGTCCTCAGCAACACCTAGAAACTGGAACGCATCACAATGGTCCTCAAATCACCACAGTGGCTTTCAGTGAGTCAACAAGTAGCTTCATTTGTTCCATTGCACCACCATGTGGAAAATAAATGCAATGGCAGAAGAGATTGATTAAAAGGCTACCATGGATTTGTTTATATTTATTTAAAATGTACGGAAGATGATTAGTGCCAACAAAGACAAAACAAATAAAATTGGCATGATTCTCACTTTTATCTCTGAATTCATACATTAAAGTTAGAATATTCACATTAAATGCAGAATTTTGAGATAAAAGTCTGGAATGTGAGTGTCCGGTTATTGTTATTGTTCACACTTGTACAATTCGATTTTTAAAATGTGCAATGGGTTTGATTTTATTGCTGTTTTACTTAAGGTGAATTTATTAGCGATTTTGAGCTATCTGGGCTCCATTACTCACCCTGACATGACAGGTTGACATAAACACTGAGCAGCATGCGGAAAACAGTAAAGCGTGGAGCAACAACTTTTCTGAATGTAGCAGGAAGCTCAGTTCCGCTTGCCGCTACTTCAGCAAGGCATGAAGATTTCTGACGCATTCCTTTGCTTGATCATTAATGACAACAAAAGGACAAGTCTGTCATTGTTGATCCAAAAACGTTTGCTTTATTTTCTTGAACAAAAACCAAGGCTAATCAAAACGTGTGTAGAGTTGAGAGTAAACATAAAAAAGTGAGTGAACATAACTTCGACACTGGCCTTTTATACTAACACGAAACCCATGTTAACATGCTCTTGATGACGTAGTGTAGGTCAATAATATTCAGTCGGTTCTGAGCAAGCAACAGTTGATTTAACAGAGGGCCGGAACATATGGCTCCCGAGCCATAAATGGCTCATTAGATGATTGCATCTGGCTCGCGCAATTTGATTGGCTGATACTGACTTACAGGAGGTGCCGTTGATGTCGAAACAGGTAAACGCCCTCTTTTGAATAAGCGGATGAGTAAAAAAAGAAGACGAGTATCATACGCTTCAGCTGAATGAACCGAAGGATTCGCCTTTGTCAAGAGAAAGGGTTCTGCCATGATTCTAATTTGCAATGAAACAATATCATTGATGAAACAGTCGAATGTTAGCGGTACTTTGACCCGCCTCGGCTTTCGCCCTGGCTGGCGTCGGCGGAACCCTCGACACGAGCGCCGACGCCCATCCGCCTCGCCGTCAGTGGACACTTCCCCCCGCCGATGCCATTGTGACAGATGCAACACCATCACGCGCTGGCTGGCCAAAATTGTCTTACGAGTTTATGAAGAAACAGTTATTCTGTATCCTCATTTTGTGCAATGCTGTAATATTCTCTGTTAAGATAAATGAGGCATGCTGAATGTTGAGCAGATCTGGCAACGCAGCCACAACGCTACATATGGTCCTTTGACAGCGATAAAAAATCGTTCTTATACAATGCTGAGAGAAGCAGTTGCTCTCTGTGCTCCGGCAAATAAACATCCTACTTGTTCAATCTAAACAAGAAGGGCCATCTCAAGTCTTTATCCTACCAAATGAATCGCAAACACGCTGCAGATCTCAACAGCGTTGTTGGGCTGGAACCCTCGCCGTCCCAGCCGTAGAATGTTAAAAAAAGGGTCTGGCGGTCGTGGTCGTAAGTACGGGTGGTCGTAACTCGCACCGGTCGTAAATATAATGTTACCTGTGTAGATATACGGAGAGCGGGGTAAGGCAGGGGAGAGGGCAATCGGTGAAAACACCGGCGACCCAGTCCCACGCCCGACCCACCTTGAAAATTGTGACAAGGTCATCGTTCACGACTCGACAATAAGAAAGACACAAGCCAAAAATGATATCCGTCAGAGACGTTCCTCAAGACATTCCTCAAGACTTCATTATGCGGACACATGAGTCAAAAAATAAACCTTTTGGAAGCTGTGAGGCCTGTTACGACTAGGGTAAAAAGGACAAATCATTTAATTTAGTAATATAGTAATAAAATGAATAAATAAATAACATATAGGATAGGGAGTCACACTTCCTACATCACGGGCAGGGCTGCATGGTGGTCATCATTTACAGCACAGGTGTCAAAGTCAAGGCCCGCGGGCCAAATCCGGCCCGCCACATCATTTTTTCGGCCCGCGAAAGCAAATCAAACTTGTTAAATTCCATGATGATTGCTAAAATCTGAGCCAAAATTTCATATTTTTGGATGTCAACCACAATAAAAGTCATTATTCTTGACTTCAGATTTGAAAACGAGTTATTCATTAATTTGCTGTGTGCTCTATATGTAATATTTGAAGGGATTTAAACATTCTAATGGGTTCCCCAAATTCATAACGGCCCTTGAGAGGAAACCATAACTACAATGTGGCCCGCGGCAAAAAATGACTTTGACACCCCTGATTTACAGGATGTCTGCCTATAAATACACCTGGTTGGAACTTCCTCTTTCTCTTCCTCTCCTTCCAGCTTGCAGTTGGCAGACATGAGCGTGTCTGCAGCTTGCGCTTGTATGGTGCAGTGTGGGATTTTGTTTGCCACAAAATATAATTTGGTTGCTCTCCAATTTTAAGCCCTTTGCTCACTGGGCGCTTTGTGCTGGTGTTTACTCCACATTTTGCTCAGTTACAGCTGCATGGTAGTGTGACAAGGAGCTGGGCTACCTCAGGTGTTCCTCGTGAGCCTCGTGCACTTTCAATGCTAAGAGGCAAATTCAATCTGCCTTCTATACGCTTTGCTGTTGATGGACTGGCGAGGAAATTAATTATTACCTCCAAGCCTTTGCGAGGTGCCTGAGTGAACTATCCTCCTGCTGTTGTGGGACCCTTGTTGGGAGACAGCCTTTTGTCTTGAATACTAGACGATGTTCTTAAACTGCCCTTTTGCCCTTTTTAGCTCTCTCTCTCTCTCTCTCTCTCTCTCTCTCTCTCTCTCTCTCTCTCTCTCTCTCTCTCTCTCTCTCTCTCTCTCTCTTTCTCTCTCAGAGTAGTGGCTAAAACTATTCCAACATGGTTCCCTGTCTGTTTGTCAGTTTTAATTTGAATGTAATTTGACTTTTATATGGTCTCCCGTAATAGAAACTTGCCTCTGAGGACAGGCCCTCTGTGGTGCGACATGCATTGGATACATATCATATACAATACAACTGTATATTTTAAAAGTAGTTAGGTTTGCTGTGGGAAATTATCCAAGTTGTATGCCTGTGCGGTCTATAGCCTGAAATTATATTCATGTAGTGCTCGTTGAGAGCAGCAGCAGCGAGGTAACTCCTTCCAAACAAGTGAATGTTTGAGGCAAAGCGCCGAAAGGTATCCTTAATTTAGATTTACTTTTGCCGGGGATGCAATGTTCCCTCAAAAATATGCACTGTTCGCACATTCTCAGCACACACACACACACACACACACACACACACACACACACACACACACACACACACACACACACACACACACACACACCCCCCCCCCCCACACATACACACACACACACACACACACACACACACACACACACACACACACACACACACACACACACACACATATATATATAGATAGATAGATAGATAGATAGATAGATAGATAGATAGATAGATAGATAGATAGATAGATAGATAGATAGATAGATAGATAGATAGATAGATAGATAGATAGATAGATAGATAGATAGATAGATAGATGAAAAGGTTCCTTCAGCCGTCATCTGTACTTCTTTGAAGGTGTCGAACGTTTCGCTTCTTATCCAAGAAACTTTGTCAACAAACTAGTCTTACTGGTAGTTTAGGCCCTATATATATATCCCTACTGTCCAGACATGGCGGTGCCGGACTCTGCTATGATAGGTCCCAGCTCTCAGGTTGGGGGGAGCAGAGTACTACTCCCTGCAGCCCCACGGATAGTTCCTATTGTTCTGACTAACAAAAAAAAAGACTTTATCAACATCGCAGGGATAATACTAGTGGGCCTCAATCGGCAGTACATATGCACCTAAAAGCTAGCAACCACTCATTTGACGACAATGAGGTTAAAATCTTAGCGAAAGAACAAGATGGTTTGAAAGGGGAGTAAAAGAAGGGATTTTCATAAAACAACTAAATCCTTCATTGAACCGGTTTGGTGGGGTGAGGTTCAGTTTGGAAGGATTATACAATAGCCTGCTTAGGCAACATAGGATTAGTAATACTGATGACGTGATACTAGTCGAAGTGGGACAATCAGGCCAGTCGTTAGTCAGAACAATATGAACTGTCAGTGGGGCTGCAGGGAGTAGTACTCTGCTCCATCCAACCTGAGAGCAGGGACCTATCATAGGAGAGTACGGCACCGCCATGCCTGGACAGTAGGGATATATATAGGGCCTAAACTACCAGTAAGACTATAGTTTGCTGACGAAGATTCTTGGATAAGAAGCGAAACGTCCGACACCTTCAAAGAAGTAAAGATGACAGCCGAAGAAACCTTTTCATCGATGGACGACTCCTGTACGACTGAGAGCTTATCAATGTATTGTGTAATTCAGCAAGTGAATGGTATCCGTGCAGCCAATCACATAATACGTTGGAATGACACTCCGCAGCCAAACACGGCACTGGCAGTACTTGTGCATGTTCTCTGGTCAATAACAATAATAGTGCAGCGACAATTTTTGACACAAATGCAAATCCTTTACCATGGTAAAACAACCAGGCAAAGAATGTGATCCGTCCACTCCTCAAACCAAAATGAGATTGAACTGTGTGTGGGTCTTTTACATTGAGAGGGAACATGTGCAAATACAGTCCAAGAACAAGCAGTGAAATTGGGGAGATCTGCTCTTTTTTGAGTGGGAAAGGTCTGCTCTGAAAAACATGCAGCAAAGCTTAAGCTTTAAGGAGATTTTATGTTCGAAACATATGGACTAAATGGAAGCTGAACTGCCTTGGCTCTTGGTGGTGGCCCGTTTTCACTTTAGGGTACATACCCTCATACATATGAGGGGGCGCAGTGGGTATTTCTCAGCACACACAATGTGTACAATGTCTAACACACTCTTTTAATGTCTCGTTAGTAGATATTGTAAATGTAGCTTAGGCTAACCTCACCATTTCTATATTATTAAATTGTGTGACTCTTGTTGTTATTTTGAAACAGCATCAATATCCTCATAATGTCGTCAATCGTTATTACTTTTGGGTATGCAGAATATACAAGTAGAAAGTGTAACCTATAATGATGTGTTGAAATGTGCAATATTTACATCTTCACTCCAGCACCTCGATCTGTGTATTTCTTGTTCCAGTTATAATATTGGGAAAAAAATGACATTGAACTGATAATAGATTTTTTTTTTGTTTTACATTGTGTTTGCCTTTGCATAAAGAAAAAGACATCAATCGATAGATTGCCAATAGAACATTGATGACAAATAACCTGTTACATTTTCTTGCAATTAATCTGTTAAATTATTTCTGCAAAATGTTTCTTGCTCTACTTGCCATTTTTATCCATTTTAGTCTTCAGTAATCAGGCCGAATTGTGGAGGTTACTGACTTCCAGCAAATAACCTGTTTGTGATTAAATATTCATGATTAACTGGTAAGTAAGAATTTAGGGTTGATCTGGATTTTAAGAACAAATAAATATATGTGAAACATTAAGATCTAAAATGTATAAACTTCTCAGTTGTCATTAGACTAGGTTGGGGGACTCTGTTTCACCTCCAAACGAGAGTATGGGATATTTGTGATTAGTGGTTGACAAATTGGTCATTTTTTTGTTTCCATTCCACGTTTACTTGTGGAGGTCCAATCGCATGTTAAAATAAGTCATACCTCTGCTACTCACGCAGATAAAGAATAGGGGCTCAGAGCAGTCCAAAAGACTCATGATAGGGTGCTGATCTGACCGGACCTGCAGCGTTCTGCAGCCTTGCACCGCCATCTGCTGGTTTTTTGCTGTTCACAAGACACACAAATGCAATGGAACAGTCAGACAAGAAAAGAGTTTCCAACAAAACATCTTAAAACTTGAGTGAGAGGAGAACTGTCGGTTTTCCAAAACAATAAATACATTTGTCTCAATGCAGAAGAATCCAAAAACATTCAATTAATACTGCAATTATGCAGCATCTTGAAAAAAGGTCAGCTTGTCAGCAGGACTAATTGTCTGGTGAAAAAAGGGGCTCAGACCCACATTCTGTATTTTAACTGTTTATAAAACAGTCCTTAAAAACAATACTGTAACTGTGAGGTTTTACATTCATGAAATATAGTTCAGTATTCTGATTATCAGAATCGGAATCACAATCCGAAAGCCTTTAATAGTTCATGATGGGTAAATTTGCAATCTACAGCAGCAAAATTGAAAGGTAATATTGAAAGTATATTAAGAAAATGTCAGTAGAACTAAAATTTACAACTGCACAAAAAGTTTCATAAAAAAGAACTGTACATCGAGAAAAGTATCGAAATATAGGTAAATATAAAAAGCATGTTGGATATATGTAACTGGATGACTCGACATCAGGTGGCTGTGCTATTTACAATGTGTGAGTCCAGTTTTTTTTTCCCCACGTGTTTATTAGGAGGCCTGACAGCAGTCGGTAGGAACGGGCGGAGGTATTTCTCCTTGCAGTGCAGGTGTAACAGTCTCTGGCTGAAGGAGTTACCCAGTGCTGTCAGGGTGGGCAGAAAGGGATGGGAGGGGCTGTCTATCATAGCTTTTAGTTTTGCTAGCATCCGTCTGTTGCCCACCTCCTCCAGAGAGTCCAGGAAGCAGCCAAGGACAGAAAAAGCCCTCTTCACCAGGCGCTCCAGTCTTTTTCTGCCCCTGGTGGTCATGCTGCCTGACCAGCAAACAATTCCATAGTGGATGGCTGAAGCGACCACAGAGTCAAAGAAGGTCTTAATGAGTTACCCCCGAACCTCAAAAGGTCTCAGTTTCCTGAGTAGGAACAGGTGACTCTGTCCCTTTTTGATCAGGGCATCCGTGTTTGTCGACCAGTCCGGTCTATATTTGAGAAGAATACCCAGGCACTTGTAGGAGGAGTTTGTGAGGTAATCTGTAATCCATCATGTGAGAAGGTGGTCCACTGTGGCATGCCGCAGCTTGCCCCGAGTGGGTTGGGCTGAATGGTGTTTAAGGAACTGGAGAAATCGAAGAACGTGATCTCCACAGTGCTCCCAGCATTGTTCAGGTGCAATAGCGCTGAATGGAGGAGGTATATGATGATGTCCTCCACACCGATGCTGGGCTGGTATGCAATCTGCAGCGGGTCCAGTGATGAGCTCACCAGCGGTCGCAGGTGGACGAGGACAAGTCTCTCCAGCGTCTTCATCAGGTGAGACGCTAGCACCACCGGTCTGTAGCTGTTGAGCTTCTTCGGGTAGGCGATCTTGGCCACTGGGACCAGGCATGCCGTTTTCCACAGCTGTTGAACTCTGCCCAGCTCCTATCATCGTATTCAGTAATTTCACCTTTGCTAATCTTAAATGATAACCAATAGGTAAACACACAACATAATCTAATTAGTCAGATGGCCGATTGTTTGGATCGAATAATAATCCAAATCACTGATTGATGAGCAGGCCAAGTCATGGATTCCACTGTCGAAGCAAAGTGTGATTGGGAAGGGCACTGATCCCCAATTTACTTCCATTGGGCATGGTAGCTCTTTAATCGGAAGCAGCTACCCATGAATGCCAAATAATGTGTGTTTGTGTGCACGTGAGCCCTGTTGAATACATTGGGTCTTGCTGAAGTGTAAATAATGTGCTATTATGTGCTATAATAATGTGCTATAATGTGTACTCTGTTCAATCTTTATTTTATTTGCCTTTTTTCTCCACCAACCCTCAGATCTACAGTAAGTTACTGAAGGCTACAGATTCCTCCAAAATATTCTCCCGAGCAAACGGTTAGGTTAGGAAAAAAAAAAAAATTGAAGACAAGCACAGATGGAAACCTATTTAATATTTTACGAGGACAATCTTTGTAGTCAACACAGGGATGTCACTGAGGCTACAATTGTGATGTGAAACCAATTGACAATCAATTAGGAATCAAGCTGCACCTTCCACTGCTGCAAAATTCCTCAAACGGAATGTGTAGATGTACATATCAGGAGAGCACTCACTAACTGTGGGTACCCTCAGTGGTCATTCAACAAATGTCAGAAAGAAAGAATAGCGAACGAAACCAATAATTCTCAAGATTCTAAAAGGAGAGGAGTAGCAGTACCGTACATTGCAGGAGTTTCTGAAAAATTACAAAGAGTCCTTTGGCAACATAAAATTCCTACTTATTTCAAACCGATAAACACGTTAAGGCAAAAATTAGTGCATCCAAAAGATAGGCTACCAAATGAAAAACAAAGTAATGTAGTTTATTCCATACATTGTAAGAATGAAAATTGTAAAGAGCAGTACATTGGGGAGACTCAACAAATTCTCAAAAAAAGACTTTATCAACATCGCAGGGATAATACTAGTGGGCCTCAATCGGCAGTACATTTGCACCTAAAAGCTACTAACCACTCATTTGACGACAATGAGGTTAAAATCTTAGCGAAAGAACATAGATGGTTTGAAAGGGGGGTAAAAGAGGCGATTCTTATAAAACAACAAAATCCTTCATTTAACCGGTCTGGTGGTGTGAGGTTCAATTTGGATCGTTCATACAATAGCCTGCTCAGGCAAAACAGGTTAGGCAACTTTCGCAATGCTGATGAGGGTCGTTATGCTGATGAGGTGATACCGGGGGGAGTGGGTGTAATAGGCCAATCGTTAGTCAGGAATGTAGGTACAATCAGTGGGGCCACAGGGGGGGGTCCCGCGCCTCCCCCAACCTGAGAGTAGGGACCTATCATAGCTGGGTCCGGCGCCACCAGGTCTGGACATTAGGGATATATAAATGGGGCCGATACGACCAGTCAGACTTTAGTTCGCTGACGAAGCCTCTTGGATAGGAGGCGAAACGTCCGAAACCTTCACTTTTGTACAGATGACGGCTGAAGAAACCTTCTCATCGATGTGTAGATGTAATGTACATATCTCCCTGTCAACCACGGTAAAATGACAAGATTTTAAAATCTTCTAATAGTTTTACCAAACGCAGATAAGCAAACTGTTAGCCTAATTCATTCTTCATCTATGAGGACTCCATCACAAAGGTCACGGTTATAATGCAACCATCTTGGTTGACTTTGACCGTTATGTAGGATGTACCCTGAAATAGTCGCCAGGTTTGAGCAATGATTACTGAAGCCACTGCTACTGCTAACACCAGTATTCCTCCTCCAATTACTACTAAGTGGGGGGCTAGTCAGTAGAGTAGGCGCTCAAGCACCACTGACACATAACTTTCAGTTCAGTCTAAACAAACAAATAAATACATTATAAAAATGCATAAACTGTCACGATTTGCAAGGTGGTAGAGGACCCCAAAAAAGCAGGCAAGAGGGGCATCAGGGTGTATTTGACATATTGTATAAAATAAAGTCAGCAGCAACAAAATTCCAAACAACAAAGTCATCAGAACAGAATGGTCCAAAGTATTAAACAAAACCATAATTAAAACATGACAACATGAAAGAAACCTGACAAGGTGAAACAAAACAATGATCCAACACAAAATGGTCGTGCTGGGAGTCCTTTTAACTGCCACTGATGAAAATGACCAATGCCTGTGCTGCTGCAGGCGGGGCCATACAGTGCCACCCATTGGTCATAAACCGAAATGTGACATCAATACAAATAAATTGACAGACACACAAAAATATAAAAACATAAATAAATCCTTCCAGCCATATATTTTCTGATCTTTTCACCCTCTTATTGGTCACAGGGCATACCACTGCTATCTTTGGGCAGTAGGAAGGGGACCCCATGAAGGGTATGTCTAGCCAATCACAGGTCATACGCAGATGAACAACCATTCACACTCAAAATCTTTCCTAAAGGCAATTTACAGTGTTAAATTAACCTGCCAGGCGAGTTTTGGTATTGTGGGAGGAAACCCCAGTACCTGAAAAAAAAAAAAAAAACACTCAGGCATAGGGAGAACTTGCAGTGGGAAGGCCAGAGCCGGAATTAAACTCACACTTTGAGGTTAATGCACTAACTATAACTACTGGACTGGCGAGCTGCCCTGAATATACATAAGTATTCAGCCGGTATTGAGGATTTGTGTTGCTTTTGTCAACATGTTCAAAATGTGCTTTCAAAAAAACTAAAATTGTTGGCAAACATTTGAAACCTTGAATGAACATTGATGAACATGTGGCGTCACACGTGTGTATGATTTTGAAGTGCGCCTTTCAACCCTTTCATGTCTTTCAATTCCTTGATCTCCTTGATGTGCGTTTCACCCTGACGCATAGCACACGCTTGAAAATGGTATAAAAGGAGCTGTCGCGGGACAGAGAGATTGGGCGAACCACGGGGCAGAATCATCTCAGACGCATCTCGGCCTCAGACCCAGACAGACACACCGCTCGCAGAGACCTGCTCAGCATCGCACGGAGTTTCACAGCACGACTTGCTCGACTCCACGCCGCAATCTTCAGGCATCACCTGCCTGGGAGATCTGACAACGAACCTACTTACAAATAAAGAGAACCATCAAACTCTTTATTGGCGAGAGAGCCAGGAGGATTTTTTTCCCTCCTCCTCAGCCCAATCAACTCTCCAAATGGAAAGAACCAGATTTCCCAGCCGCCCGTGATCCCGGCACCTTCACAGCAAGACCCCTCGGGTCGAGCTCCCAATGGGCCGCCACCACCCGTGGGCGCCCCAACCCCACCGTGAAACCTGTCGCACCCTGATGGCCAACATCGTCCAATTCGCCTGGCGACTCTGCAACTAGCTGCATCTTATATGTCCACGATCGGACATCGTCGGACATCGCTTATGTCCACGATCGGACATCGTATATGTCCACGATCGGACATCGTCGGACATCGCTTATGTCCACGATCGGACTTCGGGAAGACGCTTCATGGCCAACTCGGCCGCCGACGTCAACGTGCTTCCACAGCGTCCTGCAGAGCGCCAGGGCAGCGCGATCAACGCGACCGATGACCGGCCTGTCCGTGCCCGGCAGCATGACCAACCCCACGCTTCTTCGTCCTCACAATCCCTCATCGATCGACTCAAACTGGCAGTCGTAGAGCACTCTTCACCGTGCTCCCGTACAACGACTTCAGGCACCACGAAACTTCCTCCGCAACCACCCCACCGACGCCTGCCATGCCCGGTGACCGTCATCTTGCCTGGCCTCACCATGTCGCAGAATGACTTTTGTTTTTATTTCTTTTTCCTTCATCGCTTTCACCGACTCCGGATCCAGGAGGGGAGCCCTGTGGCGTCACATGTGTGTATGATTTTGAAGTGCGCCTTTCAACCCTTTCATGTCTTTCAATTCCTTGATCCCCTTGATGTGCGTCTCACCCTGACGCATAGCACACGCTTGAAAATGGTATAAAAGGAGCTGTCGCAGGACAGAGAGATTGGGCGAACCACGGGGCAGAATCATCTCAGACTCATCTCGGACTCACAGACTCAAAGAGACTTGCAAAGACCCGCACAGGCATGCCCAGCTCATGGCACGACCTTCTCGACTCCACGCCACGATCAAGCTCTGCGCGTCACCTGCCTGGGAGATCTGACAACAAACCTACTTACAAATAAAGAGAACCATCAAACTCTTTAGAATCATCTCAGACTCATCTTGGCCTCAGACCCAGACAGACACACCGCTCGCAGAGACCTGCTCAGCATCGCACGGAGTTTCACAGCACGACGTGCTTGACTCCACGCTGCAATCAAGCTCTGCGCATCACCTGCCTGGGAGATCTGACAACGAACCTACTTACAAATAAAGAGAACCATCAAACTCTTTATTGGCGAGAGAGCCAGAAGGATTTTTTTCCCTCCTCCTCAGCCCAATCAACTCTCCAAATGGAAGGAACCAGATTTCCCAGCCGCCCGTGATCCCGGCACCTTCACAGCAAGACCCCTCGGGCCGAGCTCCCGATGGGCCGCCACCACCCGTGGGCGCCCTGACCCCACCGTGAAACCTGTCGCACCCTGATGGCCAACATCGTCCAATTCACCTGGCGACTCTGCAACTAGCTGCATCGTATATGTCCATGATCGGACATCGTCGGACATCGCTTATGTCCACGATCGGACATCGTATATGTCCACGATCGGACATCGTCGGACATCGCTTATGTCCACGATCGGACATCGTATATGTCCACGATCGGACATCGTCGGACATCGCTTATGTCCACGATCGGACTTCGGGAAGACACTTCATTGCGAACTCGGCCGCCGACGTCAGCGTGCTTCCACAGCGTCCTGCAGAGCGCCAGGGCAGCGCGGTCAACGCGACCGTCGCCGATGACCGGCCTGTCTGTGCCCGGCAGCATGACCAACCCCACACTTCTTCGTCCTCACAATCCCTCATCGATCGACTCAAACTGGCAGTCGTAGAGCACTCTTTGCCGTGCTCCCGTACAACGACTTCAGGCATCACGAAACTTCCTCCGCAACCACCCCACCGACGCCTGCCATGCCCGGTGACCGTCATCTCACCTGGCCTCACCATGTCGCAGAATGACTTTTGTTTTTATTTCTTTTTCCTTCATCGCTTTCACCGATTTCGGATCCAGGAGGGGAGCCCTGTGGCGTCACACATGTGTATGATTTCGAAGTGTGCCTTTCAACCCTTTCATGTCTTTCAATTCCTTGATCCCCTTGATGTGCGTCTCACCCTGACGCATAGCACACGCTTGAAAATGGTATAAAAGGAGCTGTCGCAGGACAGAGAGATTGGGCGAACCACGGGGCAGAATCATCTCAGACTCATCTTGGCCTCAGACCCAGACAGACACACCGCTCGCAGAGACCTGCTCAGCATCGCACGGAGTTTCACAGCACGACGTGCTTGACTCCACGCTGCAATCAAGCTCTGCGCATCACCTGCCTGGGAGATCTGACAACGAACCTACTTACAAATAAAGAGAACCATCAAACTCTTTATTGGCGAGAGAGCCAGAAGGATTTTTTTCCCTCCTCCTCAGCCCAATCAACTCTCCAAATGGAAGGAACCAGATTTCCCAGCCGCCCGTGATCCCGGCACCTTCACAGCAAGACCCCTCGGGCCGAGCTCCCGATGGGCCGCCACCACCCGTGGGCGCCCTGACCCCACCGTGAAACCTGTCGCACCCTGATGGCCAACATCGTCCAATTCACCTGGCGACTCTGCAACTAGCTGCATCGTATATGTCCATGATCGGACATCGTCGGACATCGCTTATGTCCACGATCGGACATCGTATATGTCCACGATCGGACATCGTCGGACATCGCTTATGTCCACGATCGGACATCGTATATGTCCACGATCGGACATCGTCGGACATCGCTTATGTCCACGATCGGACTTCGGGAAGACACTTCATTGCGAACTCGGCCGCCGACGTCAGCGTGCTTCCACAGCGTCCTGCAGAGCGCCAGGGCAGCGCGGTCAACGCGACCGTCGCCGATGACCGGCCTGTCTGTGCCCGGCAGCATGACCAACCCCACACTTCTTCGTCCTCACAATCCCTCATCGATCGACTCAAACTGGCAGTCGTAGAGCACTCTTTGCCGTGCTCCCGTACAACGACTTCAGGCATCACGAAACTTCCTCCGCAACCACCCCACCGACGCCTGCCATGCCCGGTGACCGTCATCTCACCTGGCCTCACCATGTCGCAGAATGACTTTTGTTTTTATTTCTTTTTCCTTCATCGCTTTCACCGATTTCGGATCCAGGAGGGGAGCCCTGTGGCGTCACACATGTGTATGATTTCGAAGTGTGCCTTTCAACCCTTTCATGTCTTTCAATTCCTTGATCCCCTTGATGTGCGTCTCACCCTGACGCATAGCACACGCTTGAAAATGGTATAAAAGGAGCTGTCGCAGGACAGAGAGATTGGGCGAACCACGGGGCAGAATCATCTCAGACTCATCTCGGACTCACAGACTCAAAGAGACTTGCAAAGACCCACACAGGCACGCCCAGCTCATGGCACGACCTTCTCGACTCCACGCCACGATCAAGCTCTGCGCGTCAGCTGCCTGGGAGATCTGACAACGAACCTACTTACAAATAAAGAGAACCATCAAACTCTTTAAACCCTGCCTTATGTGTGCATCCTTTACCATAGCGAACAATCACAAAAGATTACCCCTGAGCTGCATTGGGAGTGAAATGGAAATAAGTTCTGTTTGCTGTTTTCTTGTAATTTTCTGACCGCTTATTAAAACCTTCCATTTGAAGAATTCACACTTTCTACTGTATATTCTTTGTAGACATAGGTTTGTCACTTTTCAGTTGCCAAAGATAATGTTGAAAGAGTGGAATTTAAATAACAAAGAAGTAACAATAAAACATCATAGAACAGCATGCTTTTGTTTTGGGCCGATAAAAACAGTATTCTGAGTCCAGCTGGTAATCAGCCATCACCAGCTCCTGGAAGGAGCTGGGAAAATGTGTGTTTTTGTGTGCATGTGTATGTGTGTGAAGCATGTTTTTGATCATTTAGAATTAGTATGGCCGTATCTCTCGATGAAAAGGTTTCTTCAGCCGTCATCTGTACTTCTGTGAAGGTATCAGACGTTTCGCTTCTTATCCAAGAAACTTAGTGAGCAAACTAAATTTTTACTGGTAGTTTAAGCCCTAAATATACGTATATCCCTACTGTCCAGACATGACAGTACCGGACTCTGGTATGATAGGTCCCTGCTCTCAGGTTCGGGGGAGCAGATGACTAATCCCTGCGGCTCCACTGATTGTTCCTATTGTCCTGACTAACGAATGGCCTGATTGCCCCACTTCCTCCAATATCACCTCATCAGTATTACTAATCCTATGTTGCCTAAGTAGGCAGGGCGCACAAAGACGAACAACAGTCACTCTCACACTCACACCTAGGGACAATTTGGTGTTGCCAGTCTGCCTGCCATGCATGTTTTTGGAGTGTGGGAGGAAACCGGAGGACCCGGAGAAAACCCATGCGGGTCCGGGGAGAACATGCGCAAACTCCATACAGGGAGGCCGGACCGGGACGTGAACCAGCGACCGCTGCACTGTGAAGCCGTTGTGCTAACCACTCAACTACCGGGCCGCTCTGCATATCATTCTTTCATGAAATTTGCAATGTTGAAGTGATAAAACCACATTTGCATTGTTGTTGAAATGTATTTATGATTTACTGATTTATGTTAATGCTACAGAATTTTGTTATAGTGAACCTGCAAGCCGATGTGTTTACTAAATTGGAATGGATTGGATTTACCTTCATGAGTCTCGCAGTGGATACATTTATATTTCACAGCAGCAACATTAGGAAAGGAAGAGGAAAGGCATGAAAGTAGCAAAACAAAATACACTAGATGTTGGAAAGGCTACTCTCGCATCGCCATTTTGAAGTCAAAACAACAAAACTGAATAACGAATAATATGACAACAGGAAATCACAGACAGTCAAACATTTTGTGTACCCTCTTTGTTACATGAAGCAGTTCTAGATGAAAGAGGAGATGATCAAAGCGTCCTTTTCACCAGTCGATCAGGGACGTCATGGTGGAATGTTTGCGTCTTCTACAAGCTAAATGGTGAGCTAAATCAAGAGATTAACTGTCTTTCACAGTAATTTATGTTTTGTTTTCCTTTAATTTAGGATAAACCTAACCTGTAAAACCAAAAACATGTATGCATGTTAAATCTGATACTGTTTACAGCAGGGATGGGCAAACCGATGGGCCGGATCCGGCCCATTGGTCTTTTTAATCTGCCCCGCCAAAGGTTGGTACACTATTGTGGTTCTATGTGAATGACTGAATTCATTTCATTTGGATTTGTAATGAAAATCATTTCAACACTCGGTGGGCACAGTTAATTGAAGTTGCAGTTGAAGTTGGGAGGGTGGGGGAGTAGAAGAGAGAGGGAGAAAGAGCGAGGAATAATTCTTATTTACCACTTGTGGACCTCCTTCAACTGAGTATTTCTGAACCAGATGAAAAAAAATACATTAAAATTTGGACTACTACATTACGTTAACGGTTGATTAATAACAACGTTCTGGATTCCACACAGAAGCCCGTAGTAGTGCCAACCAAAGAAACTCCCTCTTCATTCGACGGGAACAGTGTGTTACATTGTGATAATATGCCAATGATTTTAGTTCGCCTCTTGGATAAGAAGCGAAATATCCGACACCTTCAAAGAAGTACAGATGACGCCTGAAGAAACCTTCTCATCGATGGCTGGAGGATCCGACGATGATGAGAAGAAAGGAGCGCCGAAATTGAAGCGGATTACGTGAGACGGAAGATGTGAGTCTTCCTGAATCTCTTTTCGTCAATGGATGCTGCAGCTTCTGGTTTCCTTTCAACATTTAGCTTCTAGCAGACATGATTGCATTTTCAGCAAGACATCCCTGATCCATTGGTGAAAAGGACACTTTCAACCTCTTCTCTTTCATCTATAACTGCTTTATACAACAAAGAGGGTGCAGTGAAGTGCATATGATTGAATAACTGTCATTGTCTTTTGTGTTGTCATTGTATTTGTTATGTTTTTTTTATTGTTGTTTTAACTTCAAGATGGTGCCGTGAAAGAGACTGCCGTTCCAGCAGCTCCTAGATTTAGTTTTTCGACTTATTCTGTTTCCATTTCTTTTTCTTTCATAACTTTGCTGCTAAACAGTTGGAATTTTTCCAAGGCGAGGCAAATAAAGGTTAGCTCATCTCATCTCATATGCAATTGCATATATGCTGCAAGGTGGCTGTGTGTATTTATAATAGGGATGGGGTGACTGCAGATTTTCACGTGTGTATGTTCAGCATCTGACTATCTGGCTGTTTTGTCATTCCATCCGTCTCATGGATGCATAACATAACCCCAGCCTCTACCATAGCTCCTGATAATATGGTGAGCCTTCTAGATGGAAAAGTTTTTTTTTAATAAATTATACTATATTAGAGGTGCACTTTATTATCCGGTGCGCTTTATAGTGCGGAAAATACGGTAATTTGTTCTACGTATTCTAATATATCCCTGCAACCCCTCACCCAAAGGCTCTACAGGCCACCCTAGACCCCTGCCTGTGTTCACGAGTAAAATGCAGCATTCACATTTTTTTCCATTGAGCTGTGTGTAAAATTCCTTAAAGATAGTCGAGAATGTCTTCTTAGTCGCTTCACATCACTTTGTTTTGTGGGATTGTGCCACGTAAAACTTTCATAATGTACAGAAACACACATGTATATACATGGATTGCATTGGTGTTTTAAATGCCCTTTGTCTGTATAGGTGCAAGATAAAAATCCTGTGGTCAGTAGTAACACATCACCAATGATCACAGTCACGGTGCAGAACATGAAAAGTAAGTGGGAGAAAAGACAAAGAAATTGTCTTGAACAAGACAAAATGAGGCCATTGAGGCCCATATTGAACACTGAATCGATGTGCCTGTTGACTATCAGAATCATCCATTTTCATAGTTGAGATGGAATGAATAATGAGATATTTCTGAATAATATTGTGATTTGCAGGTACTAAAAATGTTTGTGTGGTTCATTCATAAAAAACATCAAAACATTGTGTTTTTCTATTTTCATTCCTTTCATAACATTGCTGCTGTGAAATGTAAATTTCTCCACTACGAGACTAATAAAGGCAAATCCAATCCAATCCAATCAAGACTTCTGACCAACCACTGTGAAAGAGATAATGAGCCAAATCCAAACAACACTGGTCAATGTGGACTGCCACCATGCGATCTCAGTGTCGATATATAAACAGACAACTATTTACTCTGAGATTCAAGGCGATGGGAAATGTAGCATTGAAACCACACAGACGTGAACTCAAAAGCCTCTGAATGGCCAGTACACTACCACACCATGATGTGACAATTATGGCGAAACGGGAACAAATACATACAGTACAGTCAAACATCGGTTTACGAACCCCTTGGTTTACGAACTTTTCGGTTTACGAACGTTACATTTATGAAAATTTTACCTTGGCATTCGGGATATACACGGAGCTGCCACAATGAGTTATGTGTCGTTCGCGAACGAAGGCCACATAATTTGTCAAGAACCCAGCAGTGGGGGGATGGGGGGGGGGTTAAACGTTAAAGAGACAGGCAGACAGAGGGAGAGTGAGAAAATACACACACAAAAGGGAGAGGACAGAGCTTGAAACAAAAAAAAAAAACAAAAGTGAAAAAAACAAGTAAAATGGATAAAAAACAGTGAAATTTGGACCCATTTCAACTCTGATAGTTCAAAATCAGAGTGTAGACTGGAAGGTTAAAATACCCCATCAATCAGGCTCCACAATTAACTCGCACAAGTCATCTGTACACTTGATGCAAAAAGCTATCAACCCAGATAAACAGATCACAATTGATGAAGAACTAGATACAATTATCACAGAGAAAGCACCTACAAGGAATCATTCCTCAAGATGGTGAAAGAAGCCTATGTTCCTCATCAAGTGTTTAATGCTGAGGAAACTGGACACTCCATTCCATCAAGCCATTAACAACCATCACAAAGGTAAATAAAATTACTTTATTGTATAGTACAGTTTATTTCTTTAATCATAATACTATAGCAAATTTATTATATATAAAATAATGTATATTTTGTGTAGTTTTAAGGGTTAGAAAAGTAGAAAGTAGAAAATTATGTTTTATGGGGACCTGGGAACGGATTATTCTCATTTTAATGGTTTCCTATGGGAAATTATTTTTTGGGATACACACTTTTCTCCTTACACACTCTGTCTGGGAACCAATTAAGTTCGTAAGACAAGGTCCCACTGTAAATGCAAAAAGACATTTGAAAATCCATGCAGTACAAAACGTGGCATACCTGGACAAAACAGAAGAGCCCGGACTTCCTTCACGGCCGGGTGATTGGTCAGATGATCAAGGTTCCAACTGAAAAGCGTGAACTGATTCGTTGCCGAGCATCTATTCAAGGCACGGATGTGACGGCTTTCCAGAGAAATGTTCCAGACATTTAAATCAGTAATATTTCCAAAAAAAGGTTCAGTGAAATTCCCTCCAAATGAGTCTTGGTCCTGGCCCAGAATAAGTATCCCGTCGGCATGGATGTCTCGAGAAGTGTCTGAGCTTGATCCCTCGTCCTTCCTTTCGCCATCCACGTAGATGGCCCACAGACTGCTGGTCCAGGTGACACAAATGTGATGCCATCCACCATCGTTTGGGAAACAGGCTTTATATGGAAGGTGTTTCCCATGGACGATGAGTGCCAAGAGGATCCGTCCCTGCATATCACCATGACCTCGTAGTAAAAATTCATTGGTAAAAACACGTGCAGCATAGGAGAAGATGGTAGACACTTCATTCCATTCTGGGTCCCACTGAATACGAACACAAACACTGACTGATGACAGAGCGGGGAAGGGCCTATTCACACGAGCAAAGCCTTCTCTGGATGTTTTGGGGAAGTTTAGAGCTGAGAACTGCAAATCTAAATCAAGACAAAGAATTCATTTTACTATATTGCAAATTTGCAGCAGGTATACCAATTGTACTGTGCCACTGAGCTCACTCACACTGCTTGGACAGGGGAAAAGGCTCGGATGGTAAATTGGAAGGATTGTTGATCCAAACGTGTGACTGGTGTCCGGCCTGACGCAGTAAGTCCAATGACCCTTCTCGGACCTCGAACTGGTCTAAGTTGGCGAGTAAGCTAAACTGACTTCTGCATGAGGTCTCTGCCCTGGAAAAGTCTAGTGAGTCGTTGACCAGCACAAACGCCCAGTGTGAGGATAAGTGAATTGATCTGCGCTGTCCTGGGGAGTCAGATTTTTGGCTTAGACACACACTCATCAAGATGATTTTGAAAATGTGATTTTAGATTGAAGGATTGCTAAACGGTGACTTACCATGTGAATCACCTAGTGTGTTAGTCCCAACGTGTGTCGGCTCAGTCTCACATACAACCTACAAGAAAAAATGAAGTTGATGTTACTTGTCATTTATTTTTTGCCATCACTTTTCATAATTAAAATCTTGGAATTGTTGTTTATTTCCAAAGCTATAAAACACACATAGTCTTTAGATTAATCTTTTATATAACATGGTGTATAATAAAAAGCCCATTACCACCACAGAAAACAGTATAAGTGCAGCATGCAAGGCTCCAGTCATCTCTAGATCAGTCTTAAACCCAGTTAAAACAAAATCCTTGTCCAACTTGGTCCTGGTTCACAAACCTTGAAAGAAAAATAAAGTGTATTAGGATACTTAAAAAAAAAAAAAAAAAAGTGTATCAGAACAGCTATTCGAAAAGTTTCAACGGTACGGAGGCAAACCACCGAAGAACAGGGTTTTAAGAAAAATAAGGTCTTGGGAAAAATACGAATTGAACCTGTGTTTTTCAGCAAAGACGCCTGAATGTCACTCCCTAAGTAATCTGGAAACAAAATCCACATCTGTAAGACAGCTGAAGGTAAATCCATCCGGACTCGTCATCAAGAACCTCTGCCTGTATGTCCAACATATCCAGCAGGGGTCTCAAGACTGGCAGACACTCAGAAAGCCCACCGGTCTGTGTGACGGGAGGTACATCTATTCGAACTCTTCGCTCTTCCCTCCCTGGGTCCAGATCATACCCCTCCTTCTCTAAGACCCCGAAGCCATCCAGCTTTGTCATGCAAATGCAGTGTTTTTTTTCCTCCAAAGAATCCGATTTACGCAAGCAGTGTCAAGCATTTGGCAAAGAGAGTTCATCAAGAGCAGCATGAGAGGGGACATTTTTACCACATAGATCTTATTTATTGATATACTTTTATATTACTCCAAATTAATCAAAATACCCTAGTTTCCTCCTTCATGGTCAGTCGAAGGTTAGTTCTTAACTTTTGAGTGATGCTTTGGTTGTATTTGTTTAACTCACTCTTCCATTAACAATCTGGTAAAATGAACCTTTGTGAAGCTGTGAGCTGCTTCTCGGGTCGTGAGTAATAAGATGAGCTACCAATTTGAGACACACTTTGGATAATACAAAAATTTTCAAGTTACCTTCAGTAATTATTTTTTTATTATCAATTATACATGTAGTCGAGTGGTCAGCACACCGATTTCAAGTGCAGAGGTTATGAGTTCAAATTCTGCTCCGGCCTCAATGTGTGGTGGTAGCCGCATAAGTTTTTGCCGGGTCCTTTGGTTTCCTCCCAAATATCAATCAGCATCTATATCAATATTGGTTCAAACATTTTCCATCATTGACGAATTAATTTAAAAAAAACACCTCTGTTGATTCATGTGTTTCTTGGGGTCAACTTGTTCATCACTTCTAGTTGTCCAAGTTTGAGGACAAAATAACAAAAATAATGAATCCATTCAAAAAATAGATGGACTTCAGAGTGACTCTCGTGACACTGTCAAAGTTAATATTTTTTATCTCATGATACAGTCATGTTCTGGTGTTGGGAGTTTCAAACGGATAAAGCGTTGGTGAAATGATACGAAGAAAACACTGTTTTCACTTCAACCCAGTAGCTCCGCTGTGAGGTCGACGCGCTAACCACTGGCCCACTGAGCACTGCTTGCCCTGTTGTAATTATTTTATTTTTTTGTGTTTTAAGTGTCCTACGGTGAGTGGTAATTGAACGTTAACTGTTTTGTTCTTCTGCGACAGGGAAAATACTAAGGGCGCAACGGGTAACGAGCATCGCATTGTTCTCAGTTTTGTGCATGCGCTTTAAAATAATTTGCCGAAGCCCCCGCTCGTTGCACTTTCAAGGGTTGTTTGTTATCATACATGTTTGTTATTTATGATGAAGATTAACTGAGTTTGTTTCCATTTTTTAGTTGCTGAAACTTTTTCTGAGCATCTTAATCTTTATTAAGTTCATGGAGTTGCTTGCTATGTAGCCACAAGGGTACACAAGCCAGTGTCTTCTTGTGCCGGTCCCAAGCCTGGATAAATACAGTGGGTTGTGTCAGGAAGGGCAATCCCACGTAAAAGCTTGGCCAAAACAAACATGCGAATCAAACCTCTGAAGATGGAGGACTCTGATTCTGTGGCGACCCCTTGAAGGGAAAAGCTGGAAGGAAAAGAAGAAGTAGAAGTCAAATGAACTGTGGCATGGGCCGGTTGAAATGAAGATAACCATTAGTATTCCATCTAGTATCCACTAGCAATGTAAGATACTGCTACTCCTCTCCTTTTTGTATTTTCCCAAATCCCGAAGAACAAAAAGAAGAGGAGTTACATTGCAGGGGTTTCGGAAAAACTACAAAGGGTCCTTTGGCAACACAAGATTCCTACTTATTTCAAACCGATAAAAACTTTAAGACAAAAATTAGTCCATCCAAAAGATAGGCTGCCAAATGAAAAACAAAGTAATGTGGTTTATTTGATACATTGTATAAATGAAGATTGTAAAGAGCAATATAATGAGGAGACTAAACAAACTCTCAAAAAAGACATAATCAACATTGCAGGGATAATATTAGTGGGCCTCAATCTGCATTACATATGCACCTAAAAGCTAGCAACCACTCATTTGATGACAGTGAGGTTGAAATCTTAGCGAAAGAAAATAGATGGTTTGAAAGGGGAATAATGTTGGGGTAATACGATCATTTTCAACCCATTAAATAAAATAAGCCATTTTTATAAAACAGTAAAACCCTTCACTTAATCGCCATGGTGCTGTGAGGTTTAATTTGGATAATGCTCACAACAGACTCCTTAGATCATTACCACATGGTCATGCTGTAATGCTGATGTATTGATACCAGAGTGAATCGGGTAATTAGGGTCAGTCATAGACCTTAATCAGCCAGGACAAAAGAAGTAATCAGTGTAGCCTAAGGGAATAGTCTTCTGCTCCCCCCAACCTTAGAGCAGGGACCTATCAAAGCAGAGGTCTGGCAAAAGTGGTCGTTCGTTCCTGGTTCATCGCTCTTCAGGGTGTTAGAAGTGGGATGGTGGAATCAGCAGGAAGGCAGTTGTTAAACAGAATAATAATTTTAATCTTGTAGACAGCAGGTACATTGTGAGGTCGGTTGAGGAGAGACAGAAAGGAAAGAAAGAGATAGACACGCTAGGAGAGCATTTATATAAGACGGACAGGATGTGACGTTCCAGGATGTGATGTAACATGATGTGAAATCATGTAAAGACAGACAGGATATGACGTATCAGGAAGTCCAAGAAAAACAAAACGATGCAAAAAGATGTTTAAAGATGTTCGTATAGCGAATTACCCCAACAGGGAATCAATCAGATATCTTGATCATACATGTAGATATAGATCATAGGGAGAGGATGTAGCGTCTGATGTAAACATCAGAAAGAAGGAACACAAGAAACTAGAGAAACACCAAGGAATGAAGAGGAGCAGGAGAGAGCCTGGAAGGTGAAGGTGAAAAAATCATGGCTGTGGTGCTCGGAGCATTCGGGGCAGTGACCGCCAAACTCGATGAGTGGCTGCAACAGATACTGGAAAAAACATCAGATATAGCAGTTCAGAAAAGTGCAGTGCTGGGAACAGCAAAAAAAATACTGCTCAGAATTCCTCAATGTTCCTGGCCTCTGGTAGATGACACAACAGAGAAACTAGATATTCATAAACTCTGGCAATGTGGGAGCTGTTTGGAGACAAAACTCACTTTTCTTTGTTGTCTGTTACTTCGAAATGTCTGGTGGCGCCAGCAAAGTAAACTGATGCCAGTCTGTGTCAGATGACCCACGCAAAATATTAGAGCAACGGACAGGCACCCCTGAATCATGTGTACAGACATAATAAAAACACATTGTCTTTTACCATCGACTTATGCACCCTTGGCGACTGTTTTCAACAGTCCGAGCAGTTTCACCTGCCTTAGGTTTTTACACTTCTTTCAACAAATTTAAGTCCGGTAGATCCTCTGCCTTTGACAGGAATCGGGGGACTGTTCGCAACACTTAGTAAAGTCACATCAATCTCACACTTTAAACCCATGTGTTTTACCACATGCAAGTGTTTTTAACAAGGCCCCTGTCCCTGTGTGTTTTTTCTCGGTCATTTGAGTAATCTGTCGTGCTTTTAGCCTGAATTCAACCAACTTTGGTCAGAGCTCATTTAATCAATGGGCATAGCTGCATCAAGCATCAAACAAAGGAAAGCAGACTAATTGACCTCCCTCCCTTTGCTCTCTCTTTCCTCCACTGTAACTCTGCTGCCGCTGCAAACGAGTGTATTTCCATGACAACCTGGCGATTGTAAGGATGGTATGGAAACGTCAAACACTTGGTGAGCTTGCATCGTTGCACACAAAAGACCAGTGACCTACATGTGGAACAAGGATGGTGGCTTTTCCCAGAATGGCCAAGCAGAGCCACTCCCTCCAACTTAATTTAACCTCTACTGCACCGCTGAAAACATCCCAACAGAACTTCTTTGATTCCACTCACACTAACCAATGAATTTTTCGTATGATGCCTATTTTGATTTATGATGTAGGCATTGTATTACAGATGTAAATGGTTTATCACCTTGTTGAGTGATTCCCAATCAATGTCAATTGAAGCACCCAATTCCAGTACAACAGCACATCTAACAAAATATTTTTTTTTGGACCTTCACGCAACATACAGTAGGCTTGCAAATCTGAGGTTAGAAAATGGCGGAATGCTGCCTTGTAAATTAACATTCTTGGCTGGTCAGCAATCACGGCCTGTGTTTGCCTCTTCTAATCTGGCAGTAGCAGATAGACTTTATAGCTACTTCTGAATCATCAATCAGCATAGCTGCTCAGCGCCCTGTCGACAACAACAGGGGTCACGTCGTCGCCACAGTAACCACATTTAAAAGAAGCCATATAAATGATATACACTTTTGGCATGACACAAAGAAAAAGTGACAGCGGGAGATGGGATTGGGCTGGTTTTGGGTGAGCTGTCTTTAGAGAGAATTCGTCCTCGCTTTGAATAAAACAATGCTGACATGAGCCAACCTGACGCTTTGTAACATTAGAATCACTGTTGTTTTGGCTTGTTGACTTTTAGATTCTTTAAATACTGTCATTTCAGATTATTTAGTTTGAGATGATTAATTAAGAAAGTTCAGTGCCACTGCAATACAATATCACATCTGCTGCTTCGTCCAATGTACGTAATTTATCACCATCGCAAACAAAAGATTATTCCAACCTGTTGCAAATTTCCCATTTGTGGGACGAATAAAGGTTTACTGATTCTGATTCTGAAGATTCAACAAACTAGCCCTGAATACATTTTTCATTTTTTGGCAAACTTTTTGGCTCACGGGCCACATTCATTTCTAAAATTCGACAGGCGGGCCGGGTCAGCTGATGACTTGCACAAACTTTTGAAGCCAGCCGCGGAACACGTCAATTTTTTTAATGCTCATAGTTAGCACCATAGAGCTCACCTCCTCTCTTATTAGCGGTCCAGTTTGCCAAAGATTTTTAACATGATAACAGTCAAACAATTCCAGGAAATATGCAAACATGCTTTGAGTCACAACTGAGTGCTGAATGTTGCCCGCTTCGTTTATTCAGATACATCTCACTTTCTCCTCTGCGGTAATTAATGTTCTTCATTTGAATGCCACGATCAACATGACATAAATGTAAATTAATTAAATTAAAAACATTCACAATTTCAGTAAAACACACTGTAACCACAAGTCACTTGCATGTCACCATTTTGGATCCAATGATAAGAAATAACAGGGATGACACAATTTTGCCGTCGTAAAGAGTTTTTTCGGTGAAATAAAATTTCTTCCTCTATCTCTCTTCCTCTCGCTGGTCTCCCCATCGTTGCAGGTCCTCTGCAATACGTCTGTGTAAGCTCTCAGTCGTACAGGAGTGGTCCATCGATGAGAAGGTTTCTTCAGCCGTCATCTGTACAAATTTGAAGGTTTCGGACGTTTCGCCTCCTATCCAAGAGGCTTCGTCAGCGACTCCCACCGGTATCACCTCATCAGCATTACGAATGTTGCCTAACCTGTTTTGCCTAAGCAGACTATTGTATGAACGATCCAAATTGAACCTCACCCCACCAGACCGGTTTAATGAAGGATTTTGTTGTTTTATAAGAATCGCTTGTTTTACCCCCCTTTCAAACCATCTATGTTCTTTCGCTAAGAGGTGCTGTGAGGTTTAATTTGGATAATGCTCACAACAGACTCCTTAGATCATTACCACATGGTCATGCTGTAATGCTGATGTATTGATACCAGAGTGAATCGGGTAATTAGGGTCAGTCATAGACCTTAATCAGCCAGGACAAAAGAAGTAATCAGTGTAGCCTAAGGGAATAGTCTTCTGCTCCCCCCAACCTTAGAGCAGGGACCTATCAAAGCAGAGGTCTGGCAAAAGTGGTCGTTCGTTCCTGGTTCATCGCTCTTCAGGGTGTTAGAAGTGGGATGGTGGAATCAGCAGGAAGGCAGTTGTTAAACAGAATAATAATTTTAATCTTGTAGACAGCAGGTACATTGTGAGGTCGGTTGAGGAGAGACAGAAAGGAAAGAAAGAGATAGACACGCTAGGAGAGCATTTATATAAGACGGACAGGATGTGACGTTCCAGGATGTGATGTAACATGATGTGAAATCATGTAAAGACAGACAGGATATGACGTATCAGGAAGTCCAAGAAAAACAAAACGATGCAAAAAGATGTTTAAAGATGTTCGTATAGCGAATTACCCCAACAGGGAATCAATCAGATATCTTGATCATACATGTAGATATAGATCATAGGGAGAGGATGTAGCGTCTGATGTAAACATCAGAAAGAAGGAACACAAGAAACTAGAGAAACACCAAGGAATGAAGAGGAGCAGGAGAGAGCCTGGAAGGTGAAGGTGAAAAAATCATGGCTGTGGTGCTCGGAGCATTCGGGGCAGTGACCGCCAAACTCGATGAGTGGCTGCAACAGATACTGAAAAAACATCAGATATAGCAGTTCAGAAAAGTGCAGTGCTGTGAACAGCAAAAAAAATACTGCTCAGAATTCCTCAATGTTCCTGGCCTCTGGTAGATGACACAACAGAGAAACTAGATATTCATAAACTCTGGCAATGTGGGAGCTGTTTGGAGACAAAACTCACTTTTCTTTGTTGTCTGTTACTTCGAAATGTCTGGTGGCGCCAGCAAAGTAAACTGATGCCAGTCTGTGTCAGATGACCCACGCAAAATATTAGAGCAACGGAGAGGCACCCCTGAATCATGTGTACAGACATAATAAAAACACATTGTCTTTTACCATCGACTTATGCACCCTTGGCGACTGTTTTCAACAGTCCGAGCAGTTTCACCTGCCTTAGGTTTTTACACTTCTTTCAACAAATTTAAGTCCGGTAGATCCTCTGCCTTTGACAGGAATCGGGGGACTGTTCGCAACACTTAGTAAAGTCACATCAATCTCACACTTTAAACCCATGTGTTTTACCACATGCAAGTGTTTTTAACAAGGCCCCTGTCCCTGTGTGTTTTTTCTCGGTCATTTGAGTAATCTGTCGTGCTTTTAGCCTGAATTCAACCAACTTTGGTCAGAGCTCATTTAATCAATGGGCATAGCTGCATCAAGCATCAAACAAAGGAAAGCAGACTAATTGACCTCCCTCCCTTTGCTCTCTCTTTCCTCCACTGTAACTCTGCTGCCGCTGCAAACGAGTGTATTTCCATGACAACCTGGCGATTGTAAGGATGGTATGGAAACGTCAAACACTTGGTGAGCTTGCATCGTTGCACACAAAAGACCAGTGACCTACATGTGGAACAAGGATGGTGGCTTTTCCCAGAATGGCCAAGCAGAGCCACTCCCTCCAACTTAATTTAACCTCTACTGCACCGCTGAAAACATCCCAACAGAACTTCTTTGATTCCACTCACACTAACCAATGAATTTTTCGTATGATGCCTATTTTGATTTAAGATGTAGGCATTGTATTACAGATGTAAATGGTTTATCACCTTGTTGAGTGATTCCCAATCAATGTCAATTGAAGCACCCAATTCCAGTACAACAGCACATCTAACAAAATATTTTTTTTTGGACCTTCACGCAACATACAGTAGGCTTGCAAATCTGAGGTTAGAAAATGGCGGAATGCTGCCTTGTAAATTAACATTCTTGGCTGGTCAGCAATCACGGCCTGTGTTTGCCTCTTCTAATCTGGCAGTAGCAGATAGACTTTATAGCTACTTCTGAATCATCAATCAGCATAGCTGCTCAGCGCCCTGTCGACAACAACAGGGGTCACGTCGTCGCCACAGTAACCACATTTAAAAGAAGCCATATAAATGATATACACTTTTGGCATGACACAAAGAAAAAGTGACAGCGGGAGATGGGATTGGGCTGGTTTTGGGTGAGCTGTCTTTAGAGAGAATTTGTCCTCGCTTTGAATAAAACAATGCTGACATGAGCCAACCTGACGTTTTGTAACATTAGAATCACTGTTGTTTTGGCTTGTTGACTTTTAGATTCTTTAAATACTGTCATTTCAGATTATTTAGTTTGAGATGATTAATTAAGAAAGTTCAGTGCCACTGCAATACAATATCACATCTGCAGCTTCGTCCAATGTACGTAATTTATCACCATCGCAAACAAAAGATTATTCCAACCTGTTGCAAATTTCCCATTTGTGGGACGAATAAAGGTTTACTGATTGTGATTCTGAAGATTCAATAAACTAGCCCTGAATACATTTTTCATTTTTTGGCAAACTTTTTGGCTCACGGGCCACATTCATTTCTAAAATTCGACAGGCGGGCCGGGTCAGCTGATGACTTGCACAAACTTTTGAAGTCAGCCGCGGAACACGTCAATTTTTTTAATGCTCATAGTTAGCACCATAGTGCTCACCTCCTCTCTTATTAGCGGTCCAGTTTGCCAAAGATTTTTAACATGATAACAGTCAAACAATTCCAGGAAATATGCAAACATGCTTTGAGTCACAACTGAGTGCTGAATGTTGCCCGCTTCGTTTATTCAGATACATCTCACTTTCTCCTCCGCGGTAATTAATGTTCTTCATTTGAATGCCACGATCAACATGACATAAATGTAAATTAATTAAATTAAAAACATTCACAATTTCAGTAAAACACACTGTAACCACAAGTCACTTGCATGTCACCATTTTGGATCCAATGATAAGAAATAACAGGGATGACACAATTTTGCCGTCGTAAAGAGTTTTTTCGGTGAAATAAAATTTCTTCCTCTATCTCTCTTCCTCTCGCTGGTCTCCCCATCGTTGCAGGTCCTCTGCAATACGTCTGTGTAAGCTCTCAGTCGTACAGGAGTGGTCCATCGATGAGAAGGTTTCTTCAGCCGTCATCTGTACAAATTTGAAGGTTTCGGACGTTTCGCCTCCTATCCAAGAGGCTTCGTCAGCGACTCCCACCGGTATCACCTCATCAGCATTACGAATGTTGCCTAACCTGTTTTGCCTAAGCAGACTATTGTATGAACGATCCAAATTGAACCTCACCCCACCAGACCGGTTTAATGAAGGATTTTGTTGTTTTATAAGAATCGCTTGTTTTACCCCCCTTTCAAACCATCTATGTTCTTTCGCTAAGATTTTAACCTCATTGTCGTCAAATGAGTGGTTGCTAGCTTTTAGGTGCAAATGTACTGCCGATTGAGGCCCACTTGTATTATCCCTGCGATGTTGATAAAGTCTTTTTTTGAGAATTTGTTTAGTCTCCCCAATGTACTGTTCTTTACAATTTTCATTCTTACAATATATGGAATAAACTACATTACTTTGATTTTCATTTGGTAGCCTATCTTTTGGATGCACTAATTTTTGCCTTAACGTGTTTATCGGTTTGAAATAAGTAGGAATTTTGTGTTGCCAAAAGACTCTTTGTAATTTTTCAGAAACTCCTGCAATGTAAGGTAGTGCTACTCCTCTCCTTTTTGTATCTTGAGAATTATTGGTTTCATTCCCTATTCTTTCTTTCTGACATTTGTTGAATGACCACTGAGGGTACCCACAGTTAGTGATATTTTTGATTCCTTTGCTCTACCTTCAAAGTTAGATGGTATTAGTTTAGCCCTATGCTGGAGGGTTCTGATAACTCCTAATTTGTGTGGGTAAGGGTGGTTAGAGTCAAAAAGTAAGTATTGGTCAGTGTGCGTAGCCTTCCTAAAGACTTCTGTTTTTAGCGCTCTGTCCTCTTTTATAATTACTTTACAATCCAAGAGGGCTAGTTGGTTGTCTTTAATGTCCTCACGAGTAAATTTAATGTTGATGTCTACAGAGTTGAGGTGATCTGTGAAGGATTGAATTTCTTGTTTTTTAATTATGACAAAAGTATCGTCCACATATCTAAACCAGTGTCTAGGTTTTGTCCCCGGGAAGGATGTGAGGGCCTGTTTCCCCATCTCTTCCATGTACAGATTAGCCACTATGGGTGAAACTGGTGAGCCCATAGCACAACCATGAATTTGTTTATAAAATTTCTCCCGAAATTGAAAATACGTAGTATTAAGGCAGATTTCCAATAATTGGCAGATGTGATCCGCTTTAAGTTTGGTTCTTTCATGCAGAGAAACGTCCGCCAGCAGTCTCGTCTTCACCACTGAGACTGCTGCTGGGGTTGGGACAGATGTAAACAGAGAAGTCACATCGTATGATGCCAAAGTTTCCTCAGGTTCCAATATGAGGGCTTTGATCCTCTCTACAAACCCTTTGGTGTTCTCTACGTGATATTCTGTGTTACCAACCAACGGAGCTAAGATAGTTTTTAAATATTTGGCTACATTGTATGTAGAGGAGTCAATGCTACAAACAATGGGTCTGAGGGGGAACCCTTCTTTATGTATTTTTGGCAGGCCAGAGATACATGGCGTGGCCTCTCCCGGGTATAATCTAAAATACATCTGTTTGTCTATATGTTTTCCTTTCTCTAACTTTTGGAGACAGTCTATCATTTCTTTCTTGTATCTATTGGAAGGGTCCCTTTTTAGTTGCTCATAAGTGTTAGAATCACTGATTAACCTATTTATTTTGTCTTCATAATCCAATGTGTTGAGAAGCACTGTGCATCTGCCCTTGTCTGCTGGCAAAATAGTAATATTTTTGTCTTTTTGTAGAGTAGTTAACGCCTTTCTCTCTTCTAATGTTATGTTGGACGGAGGTAGTTTGGCATTACTGAGAAGGGCTGATATTTTAATGCGTAGATCATCTGCCTCTGCATACGAAAGTTTGTTATTTTTAATAGCCAATTCAGTAGCTGTGATGTAGTCTATTGTAGGTATTGTTTTAGGAGTCACTGAGAAATGTAAACCTTTGGTTAGTACCGCCTTTTCTGTCTCTGAGAGATCTCTGTCTGACAAATTTTTGATCCAATTCTCCCTTGAAATCTGTTCACTCCTAATTTTCCGCGTGTTTACCAGTAGCTGGGATTGTTTCAGTAAAAGTAATTTTTGAAATTTACCCTTTTGTCTCTCTTTGGTTTTGCTGTGGTGCCTCATATAACCGGATTTCGTAAATTCACACACTTCCTGATAGATTTTTATATATCCCGACGGGTCCCGACGGCATTCCTGGCCGTGTTCTGAGAGACTGCGCTGTGGAGCTCACAGATGTCTTCACGGACATCTTCAACACCTCTCTGAGCCAGGCTGTTGTGCCCACGTGCCTCAAAGCCACCACCATTATCCCGGTCCCGAAGAAGTCGTCCCCCACCTGCCACAATGACTACCGCCCGGTCGCACTCACTCCCATCCTCATGAAGTGCTTCGAGCGGCTAGTTATGAACCACATCAAGGCTGCCCTCCCCCCCAACCATGACCCCTTCCAATTTGCATATCGGCCCAACCGCTCGACCGATGATGCCATCTCCACTGCTCTCCACACAGCGCTCACCCACCTGGAGACCAGAGACTCCTACGTCAGAATGCTGTTCATCGACTTCAGCTCAGCATTCAACACAATCATCCCCCAACAACTCACCGATAAACTGAGCAAACTGGGGATCAGCACCTCCCTGTGCAACTGGCTGCTGGACTTCCTGACAGGGAGACCACAGGCAGTCAGAGTTGGCGACAACACTTCCAGCACCATCACGCTGAACACAGGGGCCCCCCAGGGGTGTGTGCTGAGCCCCCTCCTCTTCACTCTGCTCACGCACGACTCCTCACCATCATCACCCAGCTCCAACCTCTTCATAAAGTTTGCGGATGACACAACTGTGGTGGGCCTCATCAACAACGACGAGGAGACAGCCTACAGGGACGAGGTCAGCCGCCTGGCCACGTGGTGCAAGGACAACAATCTTCGTCTGAATGTGGAGAAGACGAAGGAGATTGTTGTGGACTTCAGGAGAGTGCGCCCCCAGCATGCTCCACTAACCATCGACGGTGCTGCAGTGGAGAGAGTGAGCAGCACCAAGTTCCTGGGAGTGCACATATCCGAAGACCTGTCCTGGAGCCACAACACGGCATCAATGGCCAAGAGATCCCACCAGCGCCTGTACTTCCTCCGCAAGCTCAAAAGAGTTGGAGCCCCGACCCCCATCACGACCTCCTTCTACCGCGGTACCATAGAGAGCATCCTGACCAGCTGTATCACCGTGTGGTACGGCGCCTGCACCGTGTCCTGCCGTAAGACTCTGCAGCGCATCGTGAGGACAGCTGAGAAGATCATCGGTGTCTCTCTCCCCCCCTTCAGGACATCTACAACACCCGCCTCACCCGCAGAGCCATCCGGATCGCTGGCGATCCCACCCACCCCTCCCACAGCCTCTTCAGCCTGCTGCCATCGGGTCGGAGACTGCGGAGTCTCCGAGCCAAGACCTGTAGGCTCAAGGACAGTTTCTGCCACCAGGCAGTCCGGAGACTCAACTCCCTCCCAGCCCTGCCCAGCCTGCCCCTTGCCACTGCCACACTCACCGAACTCTGAGTACACGCTACATGCTGCACGATCACCCTGAACTCTATTTTTTTCTTCTTTCTCATTTTTTTTCTGCAAGACCTCACTTCAACCCTTTCTTGTTGTTCGTTTTTGCATTACTACATTACGTCACTTTATATACGTCACTTCCTCACTTTACATATGTCACTACCTCACTTTACATACGTCACTGCCTCACTTTCCATACGACACTACCTCACTTTACATACAGAAATTACATGTATTGTCTGTTGTCAATTGTATGTCTTTTTTAGCCACGTTATAAGTGCCTTGCATGTCTTGCACGCAGGGTCCGAGAGGACATTAATTTAATCTGTGCTGTATGTCATGCATATGTGCTGTATGTCATGCATATTAGCATATTTGACAATAAAGCTGACTTTGACTTTGACTTGTGGGTAAGTTTAGTTTGTAATCGCTGATAATAACTTTCTATTTCTGACTGTTTGTTTTTTATCTCTATGTTAAGTCTCCTAATTCGCAAATTTAGTATTTTCCTAGTATAATTTTGTTGCATTTTATCGGCTAAGTATCCAGGTTCCAGGGCTGCTTGCTTCAAGCATTTAGGAATTAACCGGCTCTGTCTACATCTAAGATTGAATCTGAGGTGGTTCTTTAAGTCAGCTAATTTAAAGGTGGCCTTTTCTAAGTTACGTACCAGCAGAAGGATGTCTCTCCCAAAGTTGGCAGCAATACGTCTGTGTAGGCTCTCAGTCGTACAGGAGTGGTCCATCGATGAGAAGGTTTCTTCAGCCGTCATCTGTACTAGCATTGAAGGTAGAGCAAAGGAGTCAAAACATATCAGGCGAGCACTCACTAACTGTGGGTACCCTCTGTGGTCATTCAACAAATGTCAGAAAGCAAGAATAGGGAATGAAACCAATAATTCTCAAGATACAAAAAGGAGAGGAGTAGCAGTACCGTACATTGCAGGAGTTTCTGAAAAATTACAAAGAGTCCTTTGGCAACACAAAATTCCTACTTATTTCAAACCGATAAACACGTTAAGGCAAAAATTAGTGCATCCAAAAGATAGGCTACCAAATGAAAATCAAAGTAATGTTTAGGCCCTATATATAAATCCCTACTGTCCAGACATGGCGGTGCCGGACTCTGCTATGATAGGTCCCAGCTCTCAGGTTGGGGGGAGCAGAGTACTACTCCCTGCAGCCCCACGGATAGTTCCTATTGTTCTGACTAACAAAAAAAAGACTTTATCAACATCGCAGGGATAATACAAGTGGGCCTCAATCGGCAGTACATTTGCACCTAAAAGCTAGCAACCACTCATTTGACGACAATGAGGTTAAAATCTTAGCGAAAGAACATAGATGGTTTGAAAGGGGGGTAAAACAAGCGATTCTTATAAAACAACAAAATCCTTCATTAAACCGGTCTGGTGGGGTGAGGTTACATTTGGATCGTTCATACAATAGCCTGCTTAGGCAAAACAGATTAGGCAACATTCGTAATGCTGATGAGGTGATACCGGTGGGAGTGGGGGAAATGGGCCAGTCGTTAGTCAGGAATGTAGGAACAATCAGTGGGGCCACAGGGAGTGGTCCTCTGCTCCCCCCAACCTGAGAGTAGGGACCTATCATAGCTGTGTCCGGCGCCGCTATGGCTGGACATTAGGGATATATAAATAGGGCCGATACGATCAGTCAGACTTTAGTTCGCTGACGAAGCCTCTTGGATAGGAGGCGAAACGTCCGAAACCTTCAAATTTGTACAGATGACGGCTGAAGAAACCTTCTCATCGAAGCTCCTCTGCAACTTCAACTAACTGTGCCATCCAGTGTTAAAATGATTTCATTACAAGTCCAACTGAAATGAATGGAGTCCAAGTGAAATAAATCGATGTATTAATAACGAACCTCCGTTGTTTACTAACCCTTGGCGGGATGGATTAAAATGACCAACCGACCCGCAGGCCGTAATATGCCCACCTCTGGTTTAACCTCACAAAGGTCGAAGGGGTACTGGAGACAATCATATTACAGGGATGCAAACAAACGTAGTTAAACAGCAATTTAAAACAGTTCGTTTTTCTTTAGAGGGTTTAACTTTCGTCGTCTGCCATCTTACCTTACCGATATAGCCATAATCACCTTGCATTGTATTCCAAAGTCGTGATAGAGAATATCTCGGGCTTTTCCGTCATCCTCAGGAAACTGCTATAGATAGAATGATTTTATGTACACATCCTTAAACATTTGATGTTACTTTAAATTTCTACTCTTTTGTATTTCTTTAGTTTAGTCTGAGTTGTTACTTTAAATATCTCTAGTTTAGTCTGATTGTGAACTCCCACTTTTGTGTCTAGTAGGCTCTAGTAGGCTCTAGTAGGCTGATAGGCTCTTTTGAAATGATGGCATTCCCACTGTATAAGTATCTCAGATAAGGGAGGGGCGATCTCTCTCTTGCCTCTCTCCCTCAAAGGAGTAACATGTTTTTACACTATACCAAAGATTAAATAATCATTTTGTTTCTATTTTGGTTCCTGCTTCATTTTGTTATTCAAACAAGTGATTACTCTTCAATTACAAAGTCCGATCTATTATTGCCAAAAGAGATAATCAAATAATCATTTACCCATGGTGCATTGCAGTATTCACATCGAACATGGCGGATAGTTGCAATATGAAGTGTGAGATCAGCAGTAAAACTAAAAAAGACATTAAAAACAGGCAGCAAACAAACATATTCTCATGTTTTAGAACCAAATAAATACGTCTGTGGACGGTATATTTGTTGCAGAAAACTGCTGTTAATGATTCGAATTCAGTGGATAATGGGAATGATTCGAAATCAGAAGAAAATTTGGATAGTGCAACATTGCCACCATCAGAGAAACATGAAAACTGACAAACAGCTATGGATTATTTTGATGAAGAAAATGAACCTATGACGAACGTTGGTGATAATGACAATAGTTATATGCAAAAATTTGGATCGGATTTGCCTTTATTAGGCTGTGCTGATGACCATTTTGTGTTTGGGAGGCTATTACTGAAAGGGACATAAGTCTTCTTGTGCCGCTCCCGAGCCCGGATAAGTACAGAGGGTTGTGTCAGGAAGGGCATCCGACGTAAAAGCTGGGCCAAAACAAACATGCGTATCATACCTCTGAAGATGGAGGTCACTGATTCGCTGTGGCGACCCCTTGAAGGGAAAAGCCGAAAGGAAAAGAAGAAGAGTTTCGCAGTGGAGACATTTACATTTCACAGCAGCAAAGTAATGAAAGGAAGATGAAAAGAATAAAAGTAGAAAAACAAAATACTCGAGCTGCTGGAAAGGCAGCCACTCACGGCGCTGTCTTGAAGTCAAAAGAACAAAAAAAACCAAAAAACTAAATAACAAATAATAGGACAACACAAAGACACATTCTTAAGCACTTTCTCTACCCTCTTTGTTACATGAAGTTTACATGTTTGTTTATTTTATGTACAAATAAAATGTAGCCACAAGGGGACACAAGCCAGTGTCTTATTGTGCGCGTCCCAAGCCCGGATAAATACAGAGGGTTGTGTCAGGAAGCGCATCTGATGTTAATGTTTTGCAAAAAAAACAAAGAGTATGTGAATCAAACATCTCAATCTCATATCGGATCAGTCGTTAACAACGACCACAATTGGCACTGTTGACCTTCAGGGTCCCGGTTTTATACTTGCACAAAAATGTGCACGTATAAAAATACACATTGTATTGAGTCGACATAAGGTGGCTGTGCTATTTACAATGCATGAGTCCAGGTTTTTCACACGTGTTTATTAAGAAGCCTGATAGCAGTCCTTAGGAACGAGCGGCGGTACCTCCCCTTCTTGCAGCACGGGTGTAACAGTCTCTGGCTTAAGGGTTTTGATGGCACCAGTCCACGAAATCCTCGGTCAGTCCCCTGTACTCCTGATCATCTCCATCTGTAATGAGGCCGACAATAGCAGAGTCATGAGAGAACTTCCGAAGGTGGAAGGTTGGAGTATAGTTGAAAAAAAACTAAAGTAAAAAAAACTAATACATGGTAATGTATTGTGATCTGATCTGATCTAATCTAATCTAATCTAATCTAATCTAATCTAATCTAATCTAATCTAATCTAATCTAATTGTCGTGTGGCGAGACAGCAAGCAGGTGGAAAGATGATAAAAGTTGCAGACAGATGCAGGAAGGGTATTGTGAGTTCTCTTTATTTGAAGTTGTGGTTGATATCAGTTTTCAGCAGACCACAGGTAACACTGCTCTCCAGGTTGTCCTTTGTCCCTCTTCTTCCTCCTCGAAGTGACTGGCTCAGTCTGGTTTTAAAAGGTGCTTCACCTGAGCTTCTGGCCAATCAGGTCCCAGCGGCAATTGGCCATTCGAGCTACCCAGTGCTGTCAGGGTGGAGAGCAGTGTTACCTGTGGTCTGCTGAAAACTGATATCAACCACAACTTCAAATAAAGAGAACTCACAATACCCTTCCTGCATCTGTCTGCAACTTTTATCATCTTTCCACCTGCTTGCTGTCTCGCCACACGACAATTAGATTAGATTAGATTAGATTAGATCAGATCAGATCACAATACATTACCATGTATTAGTTTTTTTTACTTTAGTTTTTTTTCAACTATACTCCAACCTTCCACCTTCGGAAGTTCTCTCATGACTCTGCTATTGTCGGCCTCATTACAGATGGAGATGATCAGGAGTACAGGGGACTGACCGAGGATTTCGTGGACTGGTGCCATCAAAACCAGCACCAGAAAAACCAAGGAGCTGGTTGTGGATACCTGCAGGAAACAATCCTGACCTGCACCTTAAAACAACCAGGGTACGGACATAAAAGGGGTGATCTCCGACAAGTACCTGGGTGTTATTCTCAATAATAAACTGAACTGGAGTACAAATACGGATGCCCTAATCAAAAAGAGACAGAGACTTTCTACTCAGGAAACTGAGGTCTTTTGGAGTTCCGGGGTCACTCCTAAAGACCTTCTACGATTCAGTGGTCGCTTACGCCACCCACTATGGAATTGTCGGCTGGTCAGGCATTATCATTGCCTGGGACAGAAAAAGACTTGAGCGCCTGGTTCAGAGGGCCAGTTCTGTCCTGGGCTGCTGCCTGGACTATTTGGAGGAGGTGGGGAACAGATGGACGCTAGCTAAACTAAAAGCGATGATGGACAGCCCCTCCCACCCCCTCCTGCCCATCCTGACAACTCTGGGGAGAAATGTGCACCTTTCTCCCATCCAAAATCCAGAAAACACAAAATTATTTAACATTTCTTTTGGCATCATGACATCATTCACACCCTCTCCTCAGAGTTCAGATATTCTTGTCAAATAATCAGCAATAACATTTGTTGTCATGGCAGAGAATGTCATATGTGACAGGTCCTATTCTCCTAGTCACAGCGTATGGGCCCTGCCACTTTGCCAGTAGCTTACTTGGTCCCGTAGGTAACATTAACACCTTCTGTCCAGGTTGCCCATCTCTCCCTGATAAATTGTTGCTGTTATTCTTGCTGGAGATTCTCTTCCAACTTCTGACGTTCTACATCTTCCGTTTCTTTCTGGAATTATAGGTTCAGAAACCATAGGAATTGCAGCTTGTCTTGGATGATGAAACTGTGGAGGTTGGGCATGTTAGGTAACCCAACTTGGGAGTTTCTTGTGCGGGAGGAAGGTGTGTTGGCCTGGATGTTCGGGAGTCAGCGTTTTGGGGCTGTGGTTTTAGAGGAGGATAATGTTGACGAGATAGACTGTCAAATGTCCATTCTTGCTTGTTGTGGTGCATCTGATCTCTTGATCTGTTCAATCAACATCACCTCTTGTCTGAGTCTTATGCTTCACCGCTGGTTCTATCTCACTCTGCTCAGTTCCATCCTTGGCTTGGCAACTGTCAGACGCCTCATGGAAAAGAAGAACGGCATCTTCTTGGGGCAACTCAAGCTTCTGGTTTCCTTGATCCCCTTCAGCACTCTTCAGTCCAGTTTGGTTGGCCCGTGCTACACAACTTCTTACTCGTCCCACCTTCTTCCTCTCTGCTTCCTCTCATCCTTCCCCACTTCAGCAAGGCCTAACGATCCCACCTTCTTCATGCAGGGTGAAACGATCCCACCACTGCCACCAATATGTCGTGCGGCGAGACAGCAAGCAGGTGGAAAGATGATAAAAGTTGCAGCCAGATGCAGGAAGGGTATTGTGAGTTCTCTTTATTTGAAGTTGTGGTTGATATCAGTTTTCAGCAGACCACAGGTAACACTGCTCTCCAGGTTGTCCTTTGTCCCTCTTCTTCCTCCTCGAAGTGACTGGCTCAGTCTGGTTTTAAAGGTGCTTCACCTGAGCTTCTGGCCAATCAGGTCCCAGCGGCAATTGGCCATTCCCAGGTGGTTGCAATCACCTTCTCAGAGTCAATTAGTGGTCGCCCAACTCTACTGTTTTGGATGGGGAGAAATGTGCACCTTTCTCCCATCCAAAATCCATAAAACACAAAATACCCTTCCTGCAATACCTTCCACAACCAACATCTGCCCTCCCAACCGTTGCCACACCCTCAGCCGCCACTCTGCCTCCTGGTTCCTGCCTGTCTGTCACAACTGCGCAGGTGAGGAACCAACTGAGGAGGATGCAGGTGAGGAAGGCAGCAGGTCCGGATGACATCAGTTCCCGACTCCTCAAGACCTGCTCCGACCAGCTGTGTGACATTGTCCAGCACTTGTTCAACCTGAGCCTGAAGCTGGGCAGAGTTCCACAGCTGTGGAAAACGTCATGCCTGGTCCCAGTGCCCAAGATTGCCAACCCCAAAGAGCTCATCAGCTACAGAGCGGTGGCGCTGACGTCTCACCTGATGAAGACGCTGGAGAGACTCGTCCTCGCCCACCTGCGACCGCTGGCAAGCTCATCGCTGGACCCGCTGCAGTTTGCCTACCAGCCCAGCATCGGTGTGGAGGATGCCATCATCTACCTCCTCCATACGGCGTTGCTGCACCTGGAGAATGCTGGGAGCACGGTGAGGATCACATTCTTCGATTTCTCCAGTGCCTTCAACACCATCCAGCCAAGTCTACTGGGGGAAAAGCTGCAGCATGCCGGAGTCGACCATCACCTCACATCCTGGATTACAGACTACCTCACAAACAGGCCACAGTACGTGAGGGTAAAGAACTGTGAGTCGGACAGGCTTCTCTGCAGCACCGGAGCGCCGCAGGGAACAGTCCTGGCTCCATTCCTCTTCACCCTCTACACCTCGGACTTCAACTACAACACCCCAACCTGCCACCTTCAGAAGTTCTCTGACGACTCAGCTATTGTCGGCCTCATTACAGAGGGAGACGATAGGGAGTACAGGGGACTGACAAAGGACTTTGTGGACTGGTGCCAGCAGAATCACCTCCAGATCAACACCGGCAAAACCAAGGAGCTGGTGGTGGATTTCTGCAGGAAACAATCGTCACCTGCACCATTGAACATCCAGGGTTCGGACATTGAGAGGGTGACCTCCTACAAGTACCTGGGTGTTACTCTCAACAATAAACTGGACTGGACAACAAACACGGATGCCCTAATCAAAAAGGGACAGAGTCGCCTCTTCCTCCTCAGGAAACTGAGGTCTTTTGGAGTTCAGGGGTCACTCCTAAAGACTTTCTATGACTCTGTGGTGGCATCAGCCATCCACTATGGCATTGTCTGCTGGTCAGGCAGCATCACCACCCGGGACAGAAAAAGACTGGAGCGCTTTGTCAAGCGGGCCAGTTCTGTCGTGGGCTGCTCGCTGGACTCTCTAGAGGAGGTGGGCAACAGACGGACGCTAGCTAAACTAAAAGCTATGACGGACAGCCCCTCCCACCCCCTCCTGCCCATCCTGACAACTCTGGGTAGCTCCTTTAGCCAGAGACTATTACACCCGCGCTGCAAGAAGGAGAGGTACCGCCGCTCGTTCCTACCGACTGCTGTCAGGCTTCACAATTCCCAATGATCACATGTGAAAAAAAAACAAAAAAAAAAAAAACTGGACACTTGTAAATATGGGTTGTTGCAATATATCTAAATGCATTTCTTGATTCTGCACTATGTACAGTCTTGTTTATAGAACGGTTTTTGCACATCTACATTTGCACAGTATACAGTTGACATTTTTATTTTGTTATGCTTAGAATATCTTGTTTTCTATCCTTTCACTCCCACCCCAACCCCATCCCTCTTCAATTGCTGCTGTGGACTGCAAATTTCCCCATTGCGGGACAAATAAAGGTATTCTGATTCTGATTCTGATTCTGCATCTGCCTGAGTGAACTTTTATCAACTTTCCACCTGCTTGCTGTCTCGCCGCACGACAATTGGTGGCAGCGGTGGGATAATCATGACTGTCACCATGAACACAAGTAATATTTACAACTTGATCATAATTGAGCATGTCATTACTGACTAAACTCCCTCTGACTAATGTTTGATTGCTGCCTGTGTCAGCCAGTGCTTTTACCACTTTCCCATTTACTGTAACAGATGTTGTATGTCTATGTTTGCAATAATTTCCATTTGGACAGCTTTCCTGCCCAGCTTTAGGAACTGAACAAAATTCTACGGCTCTGGGTTGGCATACAGGACACACGGAAGCCTTGTGGCCACGTTGCTGACAATTAAAACAAATAAAGTCACCTTTTGGTTGAAACTTTCCAGACTGTCTCCGAGCCCCATTGTCAGCTTTACCCAAGTCTGCATGTTGAATGGTTTGAGGGCTCTCGTATTTCAGCTTTGCAGATGGTCCCTTTTTCCTGTACGACTCCCAGTGTGCTGCTACGTAGCGCTCAGCCAACTCCGCTGCTTCTTCTCCAGTCTTAGGCTTGTGCTCCTTTACCCAGATGTGGACCTCAGGTTGAAGAACTCTCAGATACTGCTCCAGAATGACGACTTCTCCAATCTGATCCTTGCTGCGGTGATCAGGGCGCATCCACCTCCTGTAAAGTCCTTTCAGTCGATTATAACTTTCTGTGACAGTCTCTCCTGTTGGAACAATCGTACTGCGAAACCTCTGTCGATAGGTTTCTTCAGTAACGTTGTACAGTAAAGTCTCGTTATATCGATATTCAAGGGAGTCCGAAAAAATATCGATATAACCGGGACTATCGATATATCCGATATCGATATAACGAGACTTTACTGTATTTGATTAATACTGCTGCTTTAATGGCTTCGTAGGACTCAGCCTGCTCTTCATCCATGCCAGCATATATGCCTCAAGTGACTTTCCAGTCAGCAAGGTCACTACTCGTGCAGCCCACTCTTTATAATTCCACCCCCAGGTTTTAGCTATTCTTTCAAACCTGACGAAAAAACTTTCTGCATCCTCACCCTCTCTCAGTTCTGGAATTCTCGGTTCAGAAACCATGGGAACTGTAGCTTGTCTTGGATGAGGAAAATGTGGGCTCGGAGACAGTCTGGAAAGTTTCAACCAAAAGGTGACTTTATTTGTTTTAATTGTCAGCAACGTGGCCACAAGGCTTCCGTGTGTCCTGTACGCCAACCCGTAATCTAATCTAATCTAATCTAATCTAATCTAATCTAATCTAATCTAATCTAATCTAATCTAATCTAATCTAATCTAATCCAAACCAAACTAATGCAATGCAATGCAATGCAATGCAATTTAATTTAATTTAATTTAATTTAATTTAATTTAATTTAATTTAATTTAATTTAATTTAATTTAATTTAATTTAATTTAATCTACAGTGGAACCGGGGAAAGACAGATCAGACCCAGAAAGTTACCCACAAATCAGACCTGTAATCAATTTTCTTTTAAATAATGGCAAACGGGCGGCCCGGTAGTCGAGTGGTTAGCACACCGGCTTCACAGTGCAGAGGTCGCCGGTTCGCGTCCCGGTCCGGCCTCCCTGTGTGGAGTTTGCATGTTCTCCCCGGACCCGCGTGGGTTTTCTCCGGGTCCTCCGGTTTCCTCCCACACTCCAAAAACATGTATGGCAGGCAGATTGACCACTCCAAATTGTCCCTAGGTGTGAGTGTGAGAGTGACTGTTGTATGTCTTTGTGTGCCCTGCGATTGGCTGGCAACCAATTCAGGGTGTCCCCCGCCTCGTGCCCGAAGACAGCTGAGATAGGCTCCAGCAACCCCCGCGACCCTAATGAGGAATAAGCGGTACGGAAAATGAGATGAGATGAGATAATGGCAAACGCGGTCAATGAAATACAATTTGGTCATTCGAGATTGGAAATTATTTTTCCAAATGGGTTTTTATGTTAGGACCATGCCCTGAAAAGACTGAGTACTTTTCTGTACAAACCCACAAAACCAGAGCATTCCCCACCCAGAAAGACAAAACCCAACGATTATTTTAATTTATTCTCAAACATTCGCACATTTGATAATTACTGGGTTTATGCGCTATCGAACAGCTTTTGGGCAATTGAGTCTGCTTTACTTGTTTTGACCACTGGATGGTGGTCAAGTCTTACATGAGCTCACAATCCATTGCACAGTGGTGGGTGAATACCATCTTGAAATTTTGCCGAAGTTTTCCCAACATGTCAGCACTCATCAGAGCCCGTACATATTTCCACGACCTGAAGTCACTTGAGGTGGAGGAAATTATACGCGCCTGCAAAGGGGAACAGATGTGCAATTAAGGGATTGTATTTAACACATTGTTGCTGCCTTAAACAATAAAAATAATTACACTGAGATATTTGTTTAAGTTCCCATCAACACAAGTATAAATATGAGCATAAATATGAGAAAAACGCTCAAGTGCATATGTTTTTTAAATAAAATATATGTAATTTCATTAAGATGAAAAAAATCTGACTGGTCAACGGCACATAGCATTTAAAATGTGTGAACATTTCTTGTTATCAATTCAATGACAACAATCCTGTAGTACAAAGTGGAAATACATTACTTAAATTTGACTTACTTTCAGTTGCTATGAAAACTTGTTTATATTTTTGACCAAGTTCATTTTAAATGACAACCGACATCACATTTTTGTTTCCTAACTGACATCAGAAAAACGTTTTATAGCATCTAAAATACCCAAAACACGCAGTATGATATTTTTAGTCAAATGCAAAACACCAATAAAAATGACTTAAAGTGTCCAAAAACTACTTCATATTGAACCCTGAAGTGGCGAGTTTCAGAAGGTCCCGCCCCCTTGTTCATGGCGTCACCCCAAGACGTCTTGCCTTGCTGGAGAATCAAAACAATGGGTTCAGATTCGGAGAATATGCTTTCTTGTTACTCATCCAGTTCTGAATATGATTCAAATAGTTCTGAAGAGGAAAGCATACATGTTTACAATCGATTAAAGAATTTATTCCGTGCCATTTTGAGGCAATAGGGGGGTGGGGTGGGAATGTAGCATTAAAAAAGAGGCAGAAAATGGCGACAAAGATCCGTGTAAGGAATTAATCAGCCCGTTTCCACAGGCTGATTAATTCCTTACACGGAGCTTTGTCGCCCTCTTCTGCCTCTTTTTGGTGCAACACAAAGTTTTCAGACAAAACAAGTGCAGCAAAATGCATTGACGTGATGGAAGGACTGCTACAATGTGTCCTTTTTCGGTCAGGGGCGTTCCTTCAGTGACGTAGGGTGAGGACTCGTCACCAACTCAAAAACAACACTTCCGGAATATTCAGCGCGAGTCTTAAAACGTAAAATATAGTTACATGCGGTGGAATCTTTGTAAAATACGCTCAGCAGAAGTCATTTGAAGCCATTTTACAAATTATGGACACAAGTTGTCCGGAGACATCGATTGCCCTTTAAATCAAATTTGGTTAAACAGCGTAAGTTAGCCTGAGCTATTCTGTGATTTTTTTTTACATTTTATTTAATAGTTTATTTACTTTAACAGCATGAGTAAAATTGCTGTTTTGTTACGTTTACGGCAAGAAAGATCAAGTATGAAGGGCACATAATGACAACTCCCTGTTGATGAGAGAGAAGTGGGCATGTGTTCCCTGTGTGTCAGTAGGATCCCGAGGAGATTCCCTGCTTACTATAGAGTGGTAGGCCTCAAATCGACGTGTTTGTGCTGACAAAGAACAAATGGGATGTTTCCATTGTGCAAATTGTGCAAGATTTAATTGGCTTGTAAAAAATGTCAGGGAAAAATCGCTCCAGGTCGACGCCTCTACCAAAACATATGCTTGAAATTAATGCCTGTATATTCCTACTAATGTCGACTGTAAGTAGGAAAAGCTTGAAAGAAGAGTAGGAGGGAGGTAGAGAAATGGTATGACATAGTGGGAGACATCGTATTCTGATCACCTGCGTATAAGATATGTTTTATGTACCCTTGACGTGGGGGGAAATTGAATATTCATTAGTGAGTATGAATAAATGCCCTGTCAGCTGATTGTGTCACTGATAGATGAGGGGCAGACCAGCACAATCCTCAACAGGGAGCCGTTGTACCGAGTGAAGGTCCGGAGGCATAGTCAAGTCTAGCTCTGAATAAAACAGCAACAAAAATCAAGAATATAGAGAAGAGAAGAGAAGAGAAGAGAATAGAAGAGAAGAGAAGAGAAGAGAAGAGAAGAGAAGAGAAGAGAAGAGAAGAGAAGAGAAGAGAAGAGAAGAGAAGAGAAGAGAAGAGAAGAGAAGAGAAGAGAAGAGAAGAGAAGAGAAGAGAAGAGAAGAGAAAACCCTACACCACTTACACTGTAGAGAAAAGACTTTCCAAGCATTAAGCTGACACTGCCTTTTTCATCAACACGCACAGCGCATGAAGTTTCTGAGAATTAATAGTTGCACTGTTAGATGTCGTGTCGTCAAATAAGGCACCAGTGGACTCACATGTCCAACAATTGGACTCAGTCCGGCGTTTGCGTTAACGTGGGTAACTTTTATTTGACTGTCAATGCAATCTGTTTTGCCCAGTCTCTCTCGTCTGGTCCTTGACGTCCCCTGCTGACGTAATCACCCAGCGATACTGATCTTGTTGTCAACGATTACACCACATCTCCCCTTTCTAGAATCATTGGGTAGACTACCAATGATTCAACAGATCTTGAGGATTATTCTGCCTCGTGGTTGAAAAGTCTGCTCATGTCTAAGACTGTCCCAAGGGATCGCTTAGGAAAAAAAAATATTGCTGTTATTGTCACGGTTTGCAAGGTGGTTGATGGTGGGTGCGGATCCCAAAAAGCAGGCAGGAGGGAGCAGGACGGTGTGTTTCACAAATTGTATTAAAATAAAGTCAACAGGAACAAAATCTAAAACGTTAAAATCATCTGAACAGAAAAATACAAAGTATCAAAATAAAACCAAGTGTAAAAGTCCGCCAAGGTTAAACAAACACATGCACAGCATACAATGCATACAATTGCATACAAAGCATACAACAAACACACAGCATATATGTATATATAACAATGACCCGGCAACGAATGGTCGTGCCGGGAGTCCTTTTAAGTGTCACTAAATGTAACGACCAGCACCTGGGAGGCAGCAGGCAGGCCTGTAATTGGTCGATACTTCAATGGACATGTTGGCGCTGAAAACAAAGATGATGATGAGGTGATGGGCAGGTTTGGACTACAGATGAGGAACAATGAAGGACAGATGGTAGTTGACTTTGCTAATGGCTATCGTGAATACTTCTTTCAGAAGAGAAAGGAACGTAGGGTGACCCATAAGAGTGGAGGTCGGACTACCCAGGTAGATGTAACCGGCCTCAGCCCTACATAGACTACATTTTGTATCAACGGTGCCATCTGAAGGAAATCAGTGACTGCAAAGTAGTGGTTGGGGTGAGTGTAGCCAGACAGCATAGGTTGTTTGTGTGTAGGATGACACTGGTAGTGAGGAAGATAAAGAAACCATAGGCAGAACTGAGGGCAAAATGGTGGAAGTTGAAAAAGCGCACCAGACTATAAGGCACATCTTCAATGAATGAAAGATGTCTTCCAAATATAATATATAAATATATCAAAGTAGTTTCGATACCTGTTTTGCCTCAATATTACTTCACATATAAGGTGCACCTGCGTGTAAGGCGCAGGGTTATCTTTTGCTTTTGGGTGCACCTTATACACTGGAAATCACAGCACCTTTCAAGCGCTTTCAAATGTCCAGCAAACAAACAGACAAACAAGCAACCACACATCAGTTAATACAGCTACATTCCTAAACACTACATCAATATCCTATTTTATTGTCTTCAAATTATACCCAAAGGAAGTCAAATGATTAATGCTTTGAAGCTTGAAGCAAAAAAATGAGAAGCATTCTGGTAGATGTTTAAATTGACTGCAATTTTCCGTTAGCCTCATCGCGCCTCCAAAAACATCCACAGCCTTTTGTTTTCATTCCTCTCTTTAGTCTGTAATATATTGTCTCTTGAGAGTGTAATGATGCTTGAGAGCAGTTGTGCACCACTAACAGGCACTTCTGTCACACATCACTATCACTGTGCATTGATTTGTGTTTCCTTTAAATTGTCTGTTTCCGCCTTGCCGGGTGCTGCTGTAATTGCATCTTGCTTAAATGATTCAAATAAGCCAGTATGTTATCATACGTATACCTCTGCTCCACTCCCATTGTCAACCCCACTTATTTCATTACAGATTTGGTCCACTTGATAAACAGCAGGGGTGCCCCATTGAACAGCTCTTAGCCAGTCTGGCCTGGGCCACGGAAGCAGTCAAGCGGGGCAACAAATCACAACAAACGGAACATTTGGTCTTTGTGCAAGCTAGTTATGGAAAACTGATAGCAGCATACAGAATACTTAATGGGTATAATAGATGTCAAAAAGGAGGACACCACTGCTAATTGGAAAGAGTAGGGGTTGAGGGAGGATTGACTGGCACCCCCACCCCCCTTTGTGCTTGAGAGAGAGAGAATACTGTGAAATAATAAAATACATTGTACACAAATGGGGCAGTGTCACAGTTTTTTCTGCCTTCTTCCTGTTTTTGGGCTGGCTGACAGATGAACGTGTTAACTGGGTAATTGTTCTACCTGCAGTCTCAAGTGGAAGTTTATTTAAGACAGACCGTCAGTGACGTGCAGTCAGGGGAGGCAGGTGAGGCGGTGCCTAATCTGTCATCATGGAAATATCAAATGCAAAAATAAATTAAGCAGTTATATTTATTTAGTGATTTGTATTTTAAAGTTCTTTCCCATTTAACTTTTTTTTCTAAATCGATGAATTTTCACATTTACCGTTCAAATACCTGTTTGTGATGTAAGGAAAGGGATGCCCATTTCACGGTAAGATCAGAGCATTGTCATCAAATGGTGAGGATAGTTTTTGCTTTTTTGAATGTTGCTGTACCATTTTGTGTTTGGGAGCCTTTTACTGAGCGAGTTGCTTGTTCTGCCACAAAGGGACATATGTCTTCTTGTGCAGTCCCAAACCAGGATAAATACAGAGGGTTGTGTCAGGAAAGGCATCCGACGTAAAAGCTTGGCCAAAACAAACATGCGGATCAAACCTCTAAAGGACACCGATTTGCTGTGGCGACCCCTTGAAGGGAAAAGCCGCAAGGAAAAGAAGAAGACCGTTCAAATACTAAGTAGAGACGAGCAGTGAGGCAGCAGCCGGCTGAGCCTCACCATGGATTGCGCAATGACTATGCTAACTGTTGGGTTATTTTTTATCGTTCGCCCTTGGTTTATTGCTTCGACGGGTGTAGATGGAGATCGATGGTTAAATCATCAGGGAGCCAGGTCTTGAACAGAAAGTTGATTTAATTGGGAGAGCACGGGCATTGCGGTGCGGACGGAGGAGCGATCATGGAGAGAGAGAGACGAACGGGCTGCAGGAGTATTTATGCGCCGCATATTAATGCCGCGACAGGATGTGACGTAATGAAAATGCGACATCGTGTAGGCAAGATATGACGTATGAGGAAGTTCAAAATGTAAAAAAAGACTACAGAGCGATGTTTAGAGATGTTTGTATGGTGAATTACCCTAACATCTCCCCCCTGACGAACATTTTTAACATCGGTCGAGGTTAACAGAAAGAAGAAAAAAAGAAAATCACACACACACACACACACACACACACACACACACACACACACACACACACGCACACACACACACACACACACACACACACACACACACACACACACACACACACACACACACACACACACACACACACACACACACACACACACACACACACTGTGTGTGACCAAAATTTGATTAAAGCCATTCGTGCCATCCATCGTGGTGATTCATCATAATGAAATATTAACCATGAGCACTCTTGGAGCTACAATACTTTCTCAGATCATAAAACACAATAGTACCACAGCTGCCTGCCTACCTTGCTCCCCTTCTTCAAGCCAGAGAGCCTAACTCTAAAGCGCCTGGGTAGGCGTGCCAGAATGCTTTATCTCAAAAAATAATAACTGTGAAGGTTTGTGAGGTGGTGATGGTGGTGGATCCCAAAAAAGCAGGCATAAGGGAGAAGCAGGGTGAATTTGACAAATTGTATTCCATAAAGTCAGCAGGAACATCTAAAACATCAGTCATCATCACAGAAAAGTACAAAATATCAAAGAAAACCATGAGTAAAAATCTGCAGTGATTTAAAAAAAAAAAACAGGCAGGGTGCAATAACCACAATGACGCGAGACGTCCTTTTAACTGCCACTGATTGACACGACCAACACCTTTGCAGCTGCAGGCGGGGCCGACAGCGCCACCTGTTGGTTACCAACCAGAACCAATACTCATACAACATATTTAATGCTTGCGACCCCTCCCCAATGTAGGCTTTCATCTGGGTCTGAAAAAGGTTGCAAACATATTCGCAAATCCATTGTCTTGCTAACAATGCAGAATGTTGACAAAACAGTCATGAAAATGTATAAATTGTCTCAAGGTGTGTCGCCAAATGTCTTTTTGACTCGTCATTAATAAAGGCAAATCTAATCCAATCCAATCCATTGCGAGAGACTGAGACACGTGACTGTGGTTACTGTTGACCATTTGTGTGGAGCATTCATAATTCACTCGTCATCATCATGCTGCATCCCCCATTATATACAAACTTTCTCAAATATTATTTCAAAGCATGATTTTGAAAGTCACTAAAAACAGAACTTTTCTGCTCAACGATGAAGAAAATGAGGGGCTCCCAAGATTTTCGTCAACATTTGTCACAAAAGTTGTGAATGCAATATTCACTACTTTTGCAAGCTACCTTTGAGATAGAAATTTAAGCAAATATGGTCCAAAGCCAAGGCACGAAAACTTCAGTTATGTGATAGCAAAAAGAAGCATGGAAAGAGGACAGCAAGTATGTTGTTTAAGCAAAAGCCTCAAAAATATAATGATTTATTTAAGTGTGGGGAAACATGTATAATGTATTGGCTATATAGGAGATGAATCTTTTTTTAGGATGGCATATTAATTGTCAGGAAGGTTTGTAACAAGTGTTTGAGGGGTGGAGAATTTGTAGGACCCAGAGATCACAAGGATGATCCTCGAAGCCTGCGGTCCTACTGCCACAGTCTGACTTGCAAATGAGCTCAAGGAGGAGGCTAATTAATGGGAAGTGGAGGTCTGTCATGAAACAATGGCAGCGCTGAGAAAAAAATGTGGAATCCTCATTTCACTTGTCCCCCTCTTTTATTGTATCTGTCTTGGCTGATTCCTAATTTGATCAGCATTCTCTGCGTCTAGTGAGTCATAAGTGAACAAATGGAAGTCACAATAAGGTTGATACATTTTTGAAATTAAAATACTACATCAATAATTTTTAATTTTCAGAACGATTCAGAAATGCCTCTTACAGGCACATCTGGTCCGAATTTGCATCATTAATCGCACTCCTGATTACTATTAAATGCCTGAAAGTATATGAGGCTGACGAGTGTGTGCAGTAACCTTGGAAAAGGTAAAGAAAACATGGCGTGTGGAGGAACTCAATTTTAGTAAGCACCAGTAATGATAGTCCTGGTGTAGTTGCTAGTGATAAAAGTGATATAATGAGTCACATGATCGGTGTGTGGACTGCCAAGAATATCCAGTTTAAACTGTTTTTTTCTGAGTTTTACTTGCCTTTATTGGATAAATAAACATAATCAATAAACAAATACATACATACATACATACATACATACATACATACATACATACATATGGACGGACGGACGGAGGGACAGACAGACAGACATATATACATACATACATACATACATACATACATACATACATACATACATACATACATACATACATACATACATACATACATCTCTCTCTCTTGGCAGTCCATCGAAGTCGAAGATGACGTCGCTTCCATTGCTTTGTGGGGTATTGGACAGTGGTTATCGGCGCTGGCGTCGATGCCACTGTAGGTGACTATGAAGCCCGATTCTGGAGCCACAAATCCTGCCACATTCAGGACATGTGAGGCCAGGACCGGGCTGACGGGGCGGTACTGAAGCAGCACAGAGGTGTCTTTGCTCGTGTCGCACGATCCTCCTCTGGGTGCGTTTGTTTTCAAGTTGTGTCACCCCTTCGTGGCATAAGGAACGCCACAGTGGCCTGTTAGCTGCAGCAGACTCCAGATCGCTGGGCTTGATGTTGCATTTCTTTAGAGTCTGTTTAAGCTGGTCTTTGTATCGCAGCTTAGGACCACCAGGCTTCCTATTCGCTGACAGGAGTTGTCCATAAAGCACCTGCCGAGGCAAGCGGCAGCTAGGCATCCGGATGACATGTCCAACCCACCGGAGTTGCCTCTTTGTCAGTATACCCTCGATACTGGTGGAGGCGGTGCGTTGAAGGATGTCGGTGTGTGGGACACGATCCTGCCAGGTGATGCAAAGGATTCGTTGGAGGCACCTGATGTGGAATGCATCAAGGCGTCTCACATGGCGTTGATAGATGGTCCAGGCTTCTGCGCCATATAGCAGCATAGACACACACACTGCTTGGTAGACTGCGACTTTTGTTGGAGTTCTTAAGTGGTTGTTTTCGAACACACGAGTACGCAATCTGCCAAAAGCTTTGGAGGCTTGATGGATACGGGCCTGGACGTCGTCGTCAATTAGACAGGAGGGTGTTAGAATGCTGCCGAGGTAGCTGAATTGTTGGACAACCTTGAGGGGTGTACCACTGAACGCTGGGGTAGCAGAACTCTCTTTTGCCATGACCTCCGTTTTGGTTACATTGATCACGAGACCGAGTGATCGGTAGACGGAGGACATGGTATCAAGGGCATGCTGCATGGCAGCTGGGCTGTGGGCCAACAGAGCACAATCATCTGCATACTGTAGCTCGTGGATGTCGCTGATCAGGGTCTTGGCCTTGGCCTGTAGGCGTCTGATGTTGAACAGGCTACCATCCAGGCGGAATTGGATTTGTACGCCGCCACCTTCCTGGATGGACTTATGGAAGAGGTGCGTAGCTGCCATCAGGAACAGGTTGAATATAGCAGGGGCCAGTACACAGCCCTGCTTAACCCCGACTTCCACAGGGAACGGGGAAGATTGCTGGCCACCAACAAGTACAGTTGCTTGCATGCCGCTGTGGAACTGTTTTAGGATGCCGAGAAATTTGGAGGGAACGCCAAATTTCTTCAGTATGGTCCAGAGAATGTCACGGTTAACTGTGTCAAATGCCTTTGTAAGGTCGATGAAGGTGATATAGAGGTCCTTGTTTTGTTCCTTGCATTTCTCCTGAACTTGGCGCGCAGCGAAGATCATGTCCAGAGTGCTTCGATCCTTGCTGAAACCGCATTGTGTCTCTGGGAGGATGTCTTCGGTAATGTGCGATGTAAGATGGAACAGCATTACTTTTGCAAGAATCTTGCCAGCAACAGAAAGTAGGGAGATGCCACGGCTGTTGCTACAGACTGACTTGTCCCCCTTCCTTTTATAAATGGTAACAATGTTGCTCTCTTTCCATTCTTGAGGAAGTGTCCCGTTTTGCCAGATGTTGCAGATGAGGTGGTAAAGCTTCCGTGTCAGGAGGTAACCGCCGCTCTTGAAGACCTCAGCTGGAAGTCCATCAGGGCCAGGGCTTTTGTTGTTTTTAAGGCTCCGGATTGCAGAGAGGACCTCTGTGAACTGACGAGGTTCATCAAGGGAGGGAACTGATGGAAGCTGTGGGAGGGAGTCAAGGACAGATGTGTCTGAAGGGTTTACTTGGTTGAGCAGGGAGACAAAATGCTCTGCCCAGCGCTCAAGTATTAGCTGTTTGTCCTTCAGTAGTACAGAACCGTCTGCAGATTTAACTGGGACAATGTGTTGTCTTCGTGGGCCGTGCAGGGATTTTACAGCATCATAGAAGGCGTGTGTGTTGTTGTCTGCATGCCTCTGGATTTCTTGGGCCTTGATGAGCCACCACTTGTTCTCCATCATCCTCAGCTGTTTCTGTGTTTCCCCACGGATGGCCTTGTAGTGAGAGAGGAGAAGTGGAGAATGAGGGTTGGAGAGAAGTGTGGTATGGGCTTTGCGCTTGGCTTCCAGAAGCTCCTGTATGGCAGCTGAGCTGTTATCGAACCAGTCTTGATGACGTTTCTGAGTGAAGCCGATGGTCTCAGAGGCACCTTAATGAATTGTTGTCCTCAATTTTTTCCACCTGCTTTCAATATCAAGGTCACCGTTACTGGTGTCCTTGTCCAGGCTGGCAAGTCCCTCTGCCAGCTTGTTGCGGTAGCTGGCTGCACACTCTGGGGACTCCAGGGCCCTGGTGTTAAGAGGCCTTTGGGGTTGCTGTTTCTTGTGAGGAGGTCGAATTCTCAGCTTGAGCCTGGACTTGATCAGTCGATGATCAGTCCAGCATTCAGCCCCACGCATGGCCCGTGTGATGCAGACGTCATTTTGGTCTCGTTGCCTTGTGATGATGTAGTCCAGTAAGTGCCAATGTTTGGACCTGGGGTGCATCCATGATGTGATGTATTTCTTTTTCAGTTGAAAGATGGTGTTAGTTACAATCAACTGATGCTCAGAGCACAGAGTGAGGAGTCGGAGGCCATTGCTGTTTATTTTCCCCGTCCCGTGTCTTCCGATTACTTGTTTCCAGAGCCTGGCATCAGTACCTACTCGGGCATTGAAGTCACCCATCAGAACAAGTTTATCAGAGGCAGGGATTTTGGATATGGTAGCATCCAGGGACTCGTAGAAGGCATCTTTGGTGTTATCGTCAGCATCCAAGGTGGGAGCATCATTAAAGTTGCGAAGCGACCTTTTACCAGGGGAATACGCCAGGTCATAAGCCGTTCACTGATGCCTTGGGGGGACTCAGGGATGTTACTGAGTAAGCTGCTTTTCACAGCAAAGCCAACTCCCTGGAGTCTTCGCTCATTCTCTGGGAGAACCTTCCAGAAGAAGGTGTAGCCCTCACCAACTTCTGTGAGTGAATCCTCGCCTGAGAACCGAGTTTCACTGAGTGCGCCAATATCGATGTTGTACCTCCTGAGCTCATGTGCGATGAGGGCAGTTCGTCTTCGAGGTCTCTCCATCCCGTCTCGAGCATCGAGGAGGGTGCGAACATTCCAGGAAGCCAGGTTCATAGTCATTAATTTATTTATATTTCGTTTTCGACCGCAGAGGGGGGATGCCTTGGTGGCTGCGGTGGGCCACCCAGGTGTGGTGGAACAAGCAATGTTTAGGTCACCTTTTCTAGACCCTTCCCCTATAAGGGGTGAGCAGTGCGGACCTTGAATAGGGCTGCTCAGACGCACAGGATGCTGCCGAAGGATAATGTTGCTCCATGCCATCTTCGCAACGACCATCAATACTGTACCGCCCCTGTGTAGGAATCAAGCTAGAAGCTTCCAGTCACATCCATGATCTGCCCCCGTCACTTTATCCTATCGCCAGTGGACTTATATGGTGGAAGCTGGAACCTGCGCTACTGGTGGATTTAGTGTGAGGGACGGGGCGCGCAATTCCTTCCCCCACATACTTGGCCGCACCCGCTGTATTCCAGTGGCAAGAGTGAGGACTCAAGACGACCTTCAGGTGAGTGCGGTTGCAAGGGGCTGCCGGTGGTCCGATCTGTTGGACTCCGCCTACGCCTACCCCCGGGTGCGGATTTGGGATCACTCGTTGTCTAGCCTCTACCCTCCGACCTGTTCGGCTTGGGTGACCCTGCCAGGAGTACAAGACTCCAGCCGACATAGCTCTCTGGGACATGGTGACGTGCAAAGTGCCTCACCACGATAGGGTGGTGATCCCAGTCGAGGCACACATACATACATACATACATACATACATACATACATACATACATACATACATAAGGTTGTCCATCGTGTCCGATGATGACAGCCCAGCTCTACTTCTTGTGAGACCATTTCATGTGACTGTGTAGCCCAATCCGTGATCCACACTGCTTGCCACAGGCAAAGCAGGTGAAGGCATTGACTGGGGTTGTGGGTATGGCACTGGCATGATGTCTCCTTTGACGTTTCCTGGTCTGTCGGTCACCTTGGTCTACCTCAAGTTTCTGTACGCCTTGTTGGAGGAGTTGCCGCCAGATGGAGCGTTGAGCTGCAATGTCCTCCAGTTGGGTCGGGTTCAGGCCGCATTTTTTCATGGCAGTCTTCACCTGGTCTTTATAGCGTTTTTGGGGCCTCCTGCCAGGCGACGGCCGAGATGGAGCTGACCATAAAGCACCTTACGTGGCAAGCGCTCTTCTGGCATCCTGATCACATGGCCTAGCCAGCGAAGTTGGTGCTGGGTGACTGTAGCCTCCACACTGGTGCAGTTGGTTTTGCAGAGTATTTCAGTGTGGGGGACTTTGTCTCTCCAGGATAGCCCAAGGATGCATGATACGCACTTGATGTGGAAGGCCTCAAGCATCTTGAGGTGGCGACTGTACAGGGTCCATGCTTCGCAGCTGTAGAGGAGGGTTGACATAACAACAGCCCGATAGACTGCAGTCTTGGTGTGGAGTTTGAGATCATTGTTTTGAAAGACACTCCTCCTAAGTCTGCCAAAAGATGCTGATGCCTGTTTGGCCGGTTTTGTATCTCTCTGTCGATGCTGCAGTCGTCAGAGAGAAAGCTTTCCCAGGTATTTGAAAGAATCCACTATTGCTAGTGGATTATTAGAGATGGTTCAGTTTGGTGGATGAATTGGAAGAATGGATGCCCACTGACAAATTACCTCAGTCTTTTCCACATTGACAGAGAGGCCCAGTCTACCATGGGCATCTGCAGCAGCTGAGAGACTAGCTTGTAGTGCTTCTGGTGTGTGGGCCACAACTGCACAGTCATCTGCATATTGGAGTTCGATGACTTGTTCTGATCTTACGTTCGTGACTGCCAGGAGCCTCCTGATGTTGAATAGATTTCCATCAAGCCGGAAATCTATGGCAACCGCACTGTTTTTCTCGATCCTCTCATGGAGCAACAGTGTCACACACAGGAGGAAGATGTTGAACAGTACTGGTGCGAGGACACATCCCTGGCGTACACGAGTCTGCACCTTGAAGGGTTGTGATTCATGGCCACCGATAGTCACACGTGATGTCATCCCATTGTGAAATTGTCTAAGGATGTTGACAAATTTCTGTGGGTATCCAAACTTCAGAAGAATATTCCAGAGAAGTTCCCTGTTGATCGTGTCAAAGGCCTTTGACAGATCAATGAAAGCAACAAAGAGTTGCTGGTGCTGTTCCCTTCGCTTTTCCTGAAGCTGCCGAGCTGTGAAGACCATGTCTACGGTTCTCCTGTTCTTCCTGAAACCACATTGGGATTCTGGCAGCATATCTTCTGTAATGCAGTTTATCAATCTATGTAGCATCACTTTAGCCAGGAATTTACCAGCAACTGCCAGAAGTGAGATGCCACGGCTGCTACCACAGAGGGATTTATCCCCCTTGTCTTTGTAGATGGTCACAATATTTGCATCTTTCCACTGCGGAGGCACAGTTTCATGCCTCCACACATTGCTGATGAAGAGGAAGAGGGCACGGGTACAAAGGGAGCCTCCTTGCTTGAGGATCTTGGCCGAGATTCTGATGCTGTCAGGACCAGGGCTCTTGTTGCTTTTCATATATTTTAAAGCACTCTTAACCTCTGCAAAGGTTGGTGGAAGGTCAAGGTCTTGGATGGTTGGGCGACCAGGGAGCTCATCTAGAACTACAGGGTCTGGTGGGGAAGGCTGGTTGAGTAAAAATTCAAAGTGTTCTGCCCATCTTTTGGTGATGAGCTTCTGGTCTTTTAATAGGGTTGTACCACCACTAGACTTCAGAGGGGAGACAGTGCAGTTTCTTGGGACATAGATGGCTTTTACTGCATCATAAAAGTTGTGCATATCGTTTTTATTGGCATGAGATTGTATTTCAGCCGCCTTCGATGTCCAACACTCATTCTGCAGGGCACATAGTTTTGACTGCACCTCCGCCCTGAGTTTCTGTCATTGCTGCCGGAGCGCAGTTGATGTGGGGTTGTTGAGTACAGCACTGTGTGCATGTGTTTGAGCATTGAGGTTATTGTGTCTGTCTTGTCATCAAACCAGTCTTGGTGCTTTCTGTGCTTATATCCGATGGATTTGGATGCTGCCTCATAGAGCCTGGAGCTGATAGTGGACCATTTTCCATCAATGGAGTCCTCTTCCTGTAGGAGTTTGTCCCGAGCCATCGACTCTGTTAGCTGGGTGCAGTACAGCCTCTTCTTCCCTGACCTCTGGAGATGAATAGCAGGACGTACTTACACTCGAAGCCTGGTCATCATGAGTCGGTGGTCAGTCCAGCACTCAGCTCCTCTCATTGCACGAGTGAGCAGGACGTCTTTTATCATAGTCAAAGTCAAAGTCAGCTTTATTGTCAAATATGCTAATATGTATGACATACGGCACAGATGAAATTACTGTCCTCTGTGACCCAGCATGCAAGGCACTTATTACTAATTACTTTAACAAACATAATAAACATGAAAACGCCAATTTGCCGAGAGAGGGGAGCGGCTACGTGTTATGTATGAGCGTCTCACAATGGTGTAGTCGATCAGGTGCCAATGTTTAGAGCGTCGGTGCAACCAGGATGCTTTGTGCTTGTTTTTCAGTTAGAAGATGGTGTTTGTGATGGTCAAGTCATGCTCAGCACAAAGACCCAGCAGTCGTAGGCCATTTGCATTGACATGCCCGATGCCATGTCCACCAATAACCCCACTCCACACTTTGTTTTCCTTCCCCACTCTTGCGTTAAAATCGCCCAGAAAGAAAATCCTATCCTCCTTAGGTATGCTGCGAAGGACCTCATCTAAAGCCTTATAAAAGCTGTCCTTCGCGTCTTCCTTTGATGGTAGGGTAGGTGCATAAGCACTAAGAAGGGTGGCGTATCTTTTATTTGCCAGAGGGATCCTAAGTGACATAAGCCATTCGCTTATGCCAATCGGTGATTCTGGGCGTTTTAGTAGGAGACTGTTTTTTATTGCAAGTCCCACGCCATGCTGATGCTGTCCTCCTTGGGGGTATCCTTTCGAGAAGAAAGTATAACCTTGTCATTCTTCCTTCAGGGAGCCTTCATCCTGGAGTCTCGTTTCACTGAGTACAGCGATGTCAACATTGTAGTGGTTGAGTTCGGCTGCAATGAGTGCAGTTCTCCTCTGAGGTCTATCAGTGTTGATGTTGGTGTCTAGGAGTGTCCTTATGTTCCATGATGCCAGTATGAGAGGGATTATTTTCTTGGTTTCATTTCGACCGCTGACTGGAACTCCCGATAGGTGCGGTAGCCTATTCAGGATTTTTTTGAGTAGGCAATGTTTGGGCCACCTTTTCGAGGCCCTTCTCCAGTTGGGGTGAGCAGTGTGGTCCTGAATAGGGCTGGTCAGTCGCACGGGGGTCTGCAGGGAGCAGATGCCACTCAATTCCACCTGAATCGCCCCATGCCGCTGGTGTGCAGAGTTGTGATTAAGAGCTTCCGGTGCATTCATACCTGCCCCGGTCACCAGACACCCAATCGCCACCAGACTCCGGTCCATTTCCGGTAAATGGTCCCACCGAGGTAGAGATGGATAAGATGGATGGATTAATAATAATTAGTTTAAGTGCAACTGGGGGCGCGCATGTCCCAGCAGCACTTCTTCACTGTCAGAGGGTGAGCTCCTGACAAGGGGAGCCTAGGATGACCGGCACTCTTCAACAGTTGCAGGCGGCTGCCGGAGCTCCAGTCTTTCGGAGGATCACCTATCGTGTGCCACCAGACCACGTTGCTTTTCTCTCATGGTGTGCTCCCCTAGCCTTTGTCTTCCTAGACCAGGGGTCGGCAACCTTTATGACTCAAAGAGCCATTTGGACCCATTTCCCACAGAAAAGAAAACACTGGGAGCCACAAAATCCTTATGACATTTAAAATGAAGACAACACTGCATCTTTTCATCATCGTTTTTTACCTTTATATATGCATAAACAAACTATAGTGTGTTGCATTTATGAATCAATGAACTGTTACAGAGAAGCGAAATTACATTTCTGCACTCAACAAAAACATTTAAAACTCCGAAAAAAAGGGGTTGAAGATTACTTTCAAATATAATACTCAATTTGAAAAATAAGAATATTTGCAAAATGGCAAATACAATATTTATCACCTGGTTAATGTGATTTCTACTCCTGCACCTCAGCGCACAGCCTCTGCACATCAGGGCTGTATGACGTTACCTTCATCTTCACACAGGACTGTAAGCTGTCGTCTGTCAGGCATGAGCGATGTCTGTTTTTAATGAGAAGGGCAGAGAGGGGCATGCCCCTGATTTTCTGCACAATTTCACTCTTGTTTTTAAAGTCTGTGAATAGATGTTCTGACATCTTAGTGAATGATTCTTTTATATATTCTCCGTCTGTGAACGGCTTCCCGTGCCTGACTATTTCCTGAGCGGCCACAAAACTAGCATATGTAGCTGAATTTATAGATTTCATCCACTTCATAAAATGATTTTTGCTCTTATCAGCCTTTCGCATCAGTTCCGAAACGGCTCTTTTTCTCTCATCTCCATCCGGATATTTTTGAGCAAAAGCTGTGTGTTTGTTCTGGAAATGTCTTGCGACATTTGACTTTTTGTTGTTTGCTAACTTCTCATTACATATTAAGCATACCGGTAAACCCGTCTCGTCAGCAGTGAAGGCGAACGAATCTCCCCACGTATCATTAAACGTTCTGTTTTCTTCAGACACTTTTCTTTTCTTAGATTTATCCATAGTTGGCCTACCTGGGGGTCGAAAAAGTCAAGAAATCGTGCGCAATTTGGCGGTTGTGACCGGATATACGTCCACTGTCGATGGTTGTGACGTATATAGCGTATATATTTAGAAAAAAATACATTTTATTTTGTATTATTTATCATCACCATAATCTTCAAATTTAGAATTACATTTTAAAAACGAACAAACTAAAATAATATACATTAAATTAAACACTCATTATTTATTTTCTAAAGCCGCAGGGAGCCGCAGCAGGGGGGTGAAAGAGCCACATGCGGCAGCCGTGGAGTCACAAGTATCTCTGGAATCACAAGCGCCCCCTGTTATGAGGCGGGAGAACTGTGTGCCTCACCTACGCACAGTTTTGACAAAAATACTGTAGTACAGTGTTTATAATGTACAGTGACTGTACATTATATACACCAGCTAAACTGTAGAAATTTAGTTCATATACTAAACGTGTTTCAACGCTTTAATAGCGATATGCAGAGGGACAGCCGCAATGTGGTGTCACTGCAGAGCAGGCCAGCAGTTAGCATAGTCATTGCGCAATCCATGGTGAGGCTCAGCCGGCTGCTGCCTCACCGCGCGTCTCTACTTAGTATTTGAACGGTAAATGTGAAAATTCAGCGATTTTGAAAAAAATCCAAAAACGGTGAAGTTAAATGGACAAGAACTTTAAATTACAAATCACTAAATACATTTTAATTTATTAGTTTAATTTATTTTTTCATTTGATATTTCCATGATAGGTTTCCATGATGACAGGTGAGGCACTGCCTCACCAGCCTCCCCTGACTGCACGTCACTGATACATACATACATACATACATACATACATACATACATACATACATACATACATACATACATACATACATGTGTTCACGTGTTCATCCAGTGTTTTTCGATAACAAACAAATTTCTGTACTGCTTTTTTTTCTTTTATGAAAATATTAGCTTGCATTTTCACTGTTCGCAATTATTTTTTTAACAAATCAATAAAAAATGACATTAGACCTATGCACAGACAGTGGGCCAAGATACTCTTCAATATCTTGGTGGGAGTCTCGAGAGGGATTCAAGATTACAGTGCTCCCATATTTATCACTGTAAATAGGGATTAGAATAAAAACAAATAAATACATATTTTGTTCGATTATCCCCATCTAAATATCTGGGATCCAATACTTTCCGGAAAAATATGTATCCCAAACGTGTTGATGTACAGTAGACACCATTTCCATGAAGACAATTTGCACTTTTTGCAGTACAGGCCTGTGTGCACCTTCAAATGTGTCCTGTGTGCACCATCAAGACGGGAGCGGGGTCTATGGGCTGTCATGGTATCTTTATTTCACCCTTTCTTGTTTCCATGGATTAAGGGCTGGAATGTATTATTTGATCAGAAAGTCTGCCCTAAAGTTGTCCTTCTTATTTGAAGCTGTGTAACTCCTCCCACACACTCAAGCAGCCGCTGGCACTGCCACCGTCTGCAGGGCCCTGCTGTCCAGAGTCGTGCTGCTCTTTGAAGATATGCAGAAAAGGCCTGATCTACGCTGCTCTCGCTACATACAGTACATGCGTGGATTCACACATGTCGATTTTCACTTACAATCAAAAACAGTTTCGCTGTCCTCTTGGTACTCTTTGATAAATATGCATGCTTTGTCGCCTCATGGCGCATAAAGTTAGATTCTGATTTTGTGACGTTCGTGGAGCTATTCATTTTCGGCCCCGTCAGCGTGTACAGTACGTTAAGTGTGGCTCGGAAGAAAGGACATACAGTAATGTCGTCACCTATCGATTTTTTTTGCGTGGCGGAGGAGTGTCGAAAGACATCGTTTCTCTTTTGGAGGAGCAGAGGGTGAGTAAGCAGTGCGTTCTGTTTGTTTCATTTAATGGCCGTTGTGTCCATAGTTAACGTGCTCCGCGGAGCTGATAGCTCCGTTGCTAGTCTGAATACTGTATAATGAATGCATGCACCCGGTTTACATTCGCGAATAAATGGAAAGTAACCAATTATGAATGACAGTGGCCGGTTGGAGAATCACTGCAGTTAAAATCATCGTGAATTGTCTTTCAACACTTTCATGTCTTTCAATTCCTTGATCTCCTTGTTGTGCGTATCACCCTGACGCATAGCACACGCTTGCAAATTGTATAAAAGGAGCTGTCGCGGGACAGAGAGATTGGGCGAACCACGGGGCAGAATCATCTCGGACTCACAGACCCAAAGAGACTTGCACGGACCCGCTCAGGCGCCCGGCTCGCGCCGGGCGTCGGACGGACATCACGGCACGACTTGCTCAACTCCACGCCACGATCAAGCTCTGCGCGTCACCTGCCTGGGAGATCTGACAACGAACCTACTTACAAATAAAGAGAACCATCAAACTCTTGATTGGCGAGCCAGCCAGGAGGATTTTTTTTCCCTCCTCCTCAGCCCAATCAACTCTCCAAATGGAAAGTTCCAGATTTCCCAGCCGCCCGTGAACCCGGCATCTTCACAGCAAGACCTCTCAAGCCGAGCTCCCGATGGGCCGCCACCACCCGTGGGCGCCCCGACCCCACCGTGAAACCTGCCGCACCCTGATGGCCGACATCGTCCAATTCGCCTGGCGACTCTGCAACTAGCTGCATCGTATATGTCCACGATCGCACATCGTCGGACATCGCTTATGTCCACGATCGGACATCATATATGTCCACGATCGGACATCGTCGGACATCGCTTATGTCCACGATCGGACTTCGGGAAGACGCTTCATGGCCGACACGGCCGCCGACGTCAGCGTTCTTCCTCAGCGTCCTGCAGAGCGCCATGGCAACGCGATCATCGCCACCGTCGCCGATGACCGGCCTGTCCGTGCCCGGCAGCATGGCCAACCCTACGCACCTTCGTCCTCACAATCCCTCATCGATTCTCCGACAACTCACGGTGAGAAGACCTTCCTGCATCGACTCGACGGCCGCGAGGAAAGTTTCCATCGATCGACTCAAACTGGCAGTCGTAGAGCACTCTTTGCCGTGCTCCCGTACAACGACTTCAGACACCACGAAACCTCCTCGGCAACCTCCCAACCGACGCCTGCCACGCCCGGTGACCGTCATCTTGCCTGGCCTCACCATGTCGCAGAATTACTTTTGTTTTTATTTCTTTTTCCTTCATCGTTTTCACCGACTTCGGATCCAGGAGGGGAGCCCTGTTGCGTCACACGAGTGTATGATTTTGAAGTGCGTCTTTCAACACTTTCATGTCTTTCAATTCCTTGATCTCCTTGTTGTGCGTATCACCCTGACGCATAGCACACGCTTGCAAATTGTATAAAAGGAGCTGTCGCGGGACAGAGAGATTGGGTGAACCACGGGGCAGAATCATCTCGGACTCACAGACCCAAAGAGACTTGCACGGACCCGCTCAGGCGCCCGGCTCGTGCCGGGCGTCGGACGGACATCACGGCACGACTTGCTCAACTCCACGCCACGATCAAGCTCTGCGCGTCACCTGCCTGACAACGAACCTACTTACAAATAAAGAGAACCATCAAACTCTTGAAACACACTGATCACATGTTCTGTCGTAGTTCTGTGTGTACATCGTTTTAAGTACTGTTTTAAGTACTGTTTACACACACGCATCAACGAAGTCAAAAGTTGATGAACTGCTGTCTGAATAGGGACTTTATTTGTATGTTGTAAGGCAACGAATTCCCAGTCATTGTCAAGCATCAATGTACCTTTGACCAATCTTAACAGTTTTCAACGTTGTAGAGTTGCAACATGTTTGCCTGTGTGTTTGATTTAAAATTGTTGAGATCAGTATTACATTTTGTGCTTCATATTTTAAAATTAATTGATTATATGTTATGATGATTTAATGTTTTTTATTTATTTATTCATCTTGTTCCTTTACAGATTGACAGTGATGTCATAGTACTGATGGACGATTCCACGCTTGCCAATTATGTCCCTTGATCATATCACTCATTGTGAAACGCATACTCCCAGAAAATAGAGAAGAAGCTGGCATTGGATCTGGAGTATTGAGAGATGCTCTCACATGCTTCTGGCAAGAATTTTATGACCGATTCACCCTTGGTATATTAAAGTACCATTTATTCGCCATGATTTTCCAGCAGAAAAGTAGAAAGCAGTTGGGAGAATCCTTGTGAAGGGTTACCAAGATTGTTGCTATTTCCCAAACAAACTTGCATTTCCTTTCCTTGAGCAGGTGCTTTTCAACTCGGTCTACAGTGATCTAAAAGCACATTTTCTGCAGTTTGTGAGCACCCAAGAGTGTGAAGGTTTGATGGAAGCAATGAAGGACGTTTCAGAAGTGGACCTAGATGATCTTGTGGAAGTCCTTGACAACTATGGATGCAGAAAAAGAATCTCTGCTGAAAGCGTTCCCAATATACTGCAAGAAATAGCACACAAAGAGCTGATCCCAAAGCCCATATTTGTGATTGACTGCTGGAGGGAGGTTATGCTCCACCGTGTCCTGATCAGTCCAGAAGAACTGAACAAGTTGTGCTCTGACTTGCAACCTACCTCAAAAAAGGTCTGCCAACTGCTGAAATTTGCAACTGATTGAATCCCAAAGCAGAAGGAAGTGGCAAATCATCTGAAAAGGTTTGTTAGAGAATTGGATAAATTCATGCTTCAGAAGTTTCTCAGTTTCTGTACTGGATCTGATCTTGTTGTAACCAACGCCATTCTTGTGGAGTTTCAGGAAATGACAGAGTTTAGTAGAAGGCCGGTGGGACACACATGTGGATATGTTCTGCATATATGCTGCTCTGCTCGCTGGACTCTCTGGAGGAGGTGGGCAACAGACCGACACTAGCTAAACTAAAAGCTATCATGGAAAGCTCCTCCCATCTCCTCCTGCCCACCCTGACAGCACTGGATAGCTCCTTTAGCCAGAGACTATTACACCCGCACTGCAAGAAGGAGAGGTACCGCCGCACGTTCCTACCGACTGCTGTCAGGCTTTGCAATTCTCAATGATCACATGTGGAAAAAAATAAATAAACTGGACACTTGTAAATATGGGTTGATGCAATATATCAATATGCCTTTCTTGATACTTGCACTATGTACAGTTTTTCATTAAACGTTTTTGCACATTTACAGTATTCAGTTGACATTTTTGTTTTGCTATGCTTAGAATATCTTGTTTTCTATCCTTTCATCTCCCCACCCTTTCAAATTGCTGCTGTGGACTGCACATTTCCCCATTGTGGGACGAATAAAGGTCTTCTGATTCTGATTCTGATTCAACGCCATTCTTGAAAGCAGTATCTGGGTGATGGACATTGTGTAGCTTTTTAATACCAAGAAACTGACTAAGCCATCGTAGGTTGCATCAGCACTACATTGCTTTTACACTACATTACAGTCTATTGTTTTGTGTCATCAATACGTTTGTTGAAACAAACTTTGCATTTTTGCTGTTTTATGGTTTGTATACAAAACACTTGCATTTGGTGTTATATTATAGTAATAGTTCTGTGGACTTTTTTTCCTACAAAAAGGCCTCAAAAGTCATGCATAACTGTCAGATGGTTGTTTCAACAGTTTTGTTGTGTTATTTAGGTGCATGTTTCTTTTATTCAAAATAAAAGATATCATTACATCCAGTTTTTGACTCCACGTGAATGTTGAAAGTTAATATCCTTGTGTGCAAAGGTGGTTTAATAGCATTTTACAGATATTTTCTAATGGTTTTCTAATTTTCACATCAACCTCACAATCCAGAGGTGCAAGGTTTGATTCTTGTTCTGACCTTCCTGTTTGGAGTCTCCAGCGACTCCAGATCCGCCAATATTTCAATAACATGCGTGGCAGGTTAATGGAGCACACTAAATTGTCCTTGTCATTGTGAGCACTGGTGGTTGTTCGTCTGTGCATTGTGCTTGGCTGGCAACTGGTTCAGGGTGTCCCCCGCCTACTGCCCAATGATCGCTGGGATAGGCTAAACAGCACACCTCGTGACCCTCGATGATAAGAAGATCAGAAAATGGATGGAGAGATTCTATATCATGATTATATAACATTCATCCACTTGTTATCCAGTCACCCTCACAAGGGCCAGAGGGCATTCTGGAGGCATGGCAAAGTTGTTTTAAATAATGTCTGTGTACTTCCAACCTACCACTGAATGCCATTGAGAGGAGTCGAAAAAAATTAACAACTGGTTTGTGGATTAAATTTGAATCTTCATTTTCACATCAGTACCAAGTCCAAAGATTGCATCAGTAGACATGTGAAATATACTTCAGTAATTCCTCTCTCAACTTAACATACAAGTCACTCGCATTCAATGGATCTGATGCCATTCATTTTCCTCCATAAGCAGCAGAATTCTGATAGTAAAATCAGAATCTTGTCAACCATATATTTTTTCTTCAGTGGCCCTAATCCTCTTCTGTAGAATATTGATCTAACTGTAAAACAATGCTGGGACAAAAGTATCACCTGAAAACAGGATAGAAGACGGATGGATTGATGGATGAGTACATGCTGTATATCAAGACTCACTGTTTTATCTTAAGAGTTTGTATGTGCATGTGTATGTTTCAGTGACGTGCGGTGAGGTTCATGACTGGTGAGGCACTGACGTCATCATAGTCAGATTTACAAACATGTGAACTCTACAGAGTAGCTTATTCACCATTTGATTGGCAACAGTTAACGTGTTTTGTTTAAAATGTCATGACAGCATTCTTTATATATACAAACTGTAGCATCGAAAAAAAAAATTAAAAAAACGTTATTATCGTGTTACCTTTACTTGTAAATGAAGTCCATGCGCCGCTCCTTCTGAAGACAGGCATCAGTAACATCTTTGTAGAAGCCTTCCTTATCTTTCTTCAGTTTTAAAAGTCTCTGTCTAAATGGAGATCACTGCCAGTGAAGAAAGTCGTCCTTAACCAGTCCTGTTGCGACTGTATGTTTCAGTCTTTTCAGTGCTGAGAATGACAATCTCATCTACTTCTACAGCAACAAATGGGGTTGCATCGATCTCCTTTTTAATGTCATTTCTAATGACATCACCAACTGCTTCAATTAAATCATTCTGTATTCTGTTTGACAGGCCGGAAAAAACAGTGGATGTCTCCAAATGTCTCGCTAGCCTGTCATCTTTCTCAGCGAAAGCATGTAATAGTTCAACATAGTTGCCACGATTAGCAGAGCCTTTACTTTCATCATTTCCACAAAATGCCAGCTGTTGTTTGGCAAGGAAGCAGGTGGCATTGATGAGATCTTTTAAAATCTCCCGGTTCTCCTTTACCTTAGCATTGCGGATGCTGATATTGAGTCTTCGCTGTTCATCCAAAGCCAACCTGGACATCCCGAATGTTTTTAGCGCGGTTTTGACTTTGAATGTGCGCGGTCGACTGCTCATGTTTGATGAGGCTCCGTTGTAAATTTTTTAGGTCGCAATATCCCATTTGAGTCCAGACATTGTCATAAGTTGAGAACAGAAGGCAGGAGAAGCAGAAAAGGCGGTTTCTTGCTGGACATCCACACAGCCAGCCTTTTCGTGTGTACCAGTCCGTCTGAAAAGAGCAAGTATTCTGTCCCGTTGTCTGAAGCAAACCTTTTAGCTCCGGTGTTGGTCTTCCTTTAATTATTACCTCCTGCTTCGATTGAAAGTCCAGTTTAGAAAATTCTTTCAATTTATATATGTAAGCCTCCATTCTGAAAATGAGGCCAAGCAACACGAAAAAATGACTGGAGGGTAGCGCTTTACTTGCTAACTGTTTACTGTAGCTTGCTGCCTCTAATTCTATTATTCTGCAGCCGTGGAGTCGCAAGTATCTCTGGAATCACAAGCGCCCCCTGTCATGAGGCGGGAGAACTGTGTGCCTCACCTACGCACAGTTTTGACAAAAATAAAATAAACACTGTAGTACAGTGTTTATAATGTACAGTGACTGTACATTATATACACCAGCTAAACTGTAGAAATTTAGTTCATATACTAAACGTGTTTGAACGCTTTAATAGTGATATGCAGAGGGACAGCAATGCGGTCTCACTGCAGAGCAAGCCAGCAGAGTTATCATAGTCATTGCGCAATCCATGGTGAGGCTCAGCCGGCTGCTGCCTCACCGCTCGTCTGGACTTAGTATTTGAACGGTAAATGTGAAAATTCAGCGATTTTGAAAAAAATCCAAAAACGGTGAAGTTAAATGGACAAAAACTTTAAATTACAAATCACTAAATACATATAACTGTTTAATTTATTTTTTCATTTGATATTTCCATGACAGCTTTCCATGATGACAGGTGAGGCACTGACTGCACGTCTCACTGGCATGTTTGTTGATCTTGTCTGTCTGTCTGTCTGTCTGTCTGTCTGTCTGTCTGTCTGTCTGTCTGTCTGTCTATCTATCTATCTATCTATCTATCTATCTAGATTGGGGAGAGAGACATCAATGATCTTTTTAGCTGCTCTCACTGTCTTTGGGGAAATCACAGTGTAGAACCTTTTTGACTAAGAGAGCCGTAAAATATTTAGAAATGTTCTTCAGCGAGAGCCACGCGCGCGCGCACAGACACACACACACACACACACACACACACACACACACACACACACACGGGCGCGCGCGCGCACATACGCAAACACACGCGGTCACTTTTCAACAAAATATCAGAATGGATTATTTAAACTAACTTTGTGATAGTACTCACCGTTAACATGAATGTTTTTCCGTTGCTCGTGATGAGTAAAAATCCAGGCAAACGATCGGAATGAAATTCAACTTGCCGGTCCGGAGGCGGAGTTACTGCTAGCTAGCCTGCGCACGGCTCATAAGCTTCCACACTTGCTATCTGCAATCTACTTCTCGCAGCAGTATGTTGATGCTAACGTTAACACGGGGCTTGTTAAAATGTCACTGACATTCGACTGTTTCATCGATGGTGTTGTTTAATTGCAAATTGGAATCCGAACATTTTCTCTCCTCAGAGGCTAATGAATCCTTCAGTGAATTCAAGCTGAAGTGCACTCGTGGGGCTCATTTAAAGGGGCGTTTACCTGTTTCGACTGATGGCCAGTGTCATCCAATCAAAATTGCGCTTTCCGCCAACTGCAGCCCCAACGAGAAATCAACGTCGAAAAAAACGAGAATATGTATATAGATTTATCGGCGAGCCATATGCAATCATCAAAAGAGCCATATATGGCTCGCGAGCCATAGGTTCCCGTGCTCCACACCAAAGGGTGATGCAGCTGGACAATATGCTCTCAATGGTGCCTGTATAAAATGTCATCATGATGGGTTATGAGGTTCTTGTGTTTTTCAGTTTACGGAGGGAGTAGGCGCTAGTGGCTCCAGGACAGGTCTTCAGAGATCTGCACTCTCAGGAACTTGGTTTTGCTTACCCTCTCCACGGTGGCACCATTAATGATCAGTGAAGCATGCTGGGTGTGCATTCTTCTGAAGTCCAAAAATCCCCTTTGTTGTCTTCACATTCAGGTGGCGATTGTTGTATTTGCATCACAAGCCCAAAAGCATGCATGGCGGGCTGGTAGAACACTCCAAACTGCCCTTATGTGTAAATGTGAGCGTAAATGGTTGTTTGTTACTGTGTGCCCGGCAATTGGCTGGCAACCAAATCAGGGTGTCCCCAGCCTAGTGACAGAAGACAGCACCCCTCGCGACCCTAATGATGGTAAAGCAGATTGGGAAATGAATGATTGAATGAATGAATGAATGAATGAATGAATGAATGAATGAATGAATTCCCACGATAACCATTTGGTAAACTAAAAATTATTTGTCAACAGAATTAATGTGAAGTTTAACATCAGACGATGAACTCATAAAAGAAATATGCAAACAAGGTCATTTTTATTGCAAGATAAAAATAAATTTCTGAATTAAACATTAGTCAAGATTTTCTGGTGTTTATTTCATCCAAATGAAAGCGTTCAATCCAACTTTTCTGAGAAGTGAAATTCTCACCAACTTGATCATCTCGTAACAATATTTGCATTCATGTGATATTTCGCAGCGTTGCAGAGAGTCAGCTGCAACTTGTCTCTGCTGTCTTAGCTTCACATTGCATCATTTTTCCCGTAGCCTATCCAAACATGTCCCAGATATCAGTCTCCCCGTGCAGACCAGGATGTCACAGCCAAATTTACATACAAGCAACACAGACACCCAGCAGGAGCACAACACTACACACATCCTCAATATTTCATAGTTATATAAAACATGCCAGAATGCATGCATGGCATCTGCCATTTTTTTTACTTTGTAGGTCCCAGGAGGCCCTTTTGATCTGTAATTGGGAAGTCTGCTGAATTAATCAGCAGTTTACCCACTTTTTTAATTGAAATAACACTTTGAAAAACCCCACTGTTTTCTTTCTCTCTGTGCAGACGAGCGACCGGCTGATGTTCATTCAAAAAACAAAAAAAATATGACAAGAATTTCATCAAGCTCATAAAGAGTGCTTGGTTTTTCAATGAGAAGGTTTCTTCAGCCGTCATCTGTACAAATTATTTGTACAGATGATGGCTGAAGAAACCTTCTCATCGATGGACCACTCCTGTACGACTGAGAGCTTACACAGACGTAGTGCTTGGTTTTGTAATCGACACATGGTTTGACTACTCCATTGGTGATTCAAGCGATGTTTTGATTTGTCAGTCCTTTTTTTTTGTTTTGTTTTGGATTGGATTGGATTGGATTGGATTTGCCTTTATTAGTCTCGCAGTGGAGAAATTTACATTTCACAGCAGCAAAGTTATGAAAGATCCCTTTAAATCCCTTGTGAACCATATTCAATTGTTTTTCTGTTAATAGCCAAGCACTAAGCTCAATTTACATTGCATGTTTACAGGTATATTCGTTGAAAGCAAATTATTTTCTTTCTCTTTGCCATTGGATGGATTTTGACTCTTTTTAAGCTTTTTTATTCAAAAGACAAAATGTAGTGAGGACTGACACTTTTTTCCAGCCGTTCCAGCCAGACTCTACACACTTCTTCACCTATTTTCTGTTTCAATATAGTAAAATAGATTTGAAAGAACTTAAGATATGGATTCCCTTGCCTAAATATTCAAATTATTTAATTAATCATGATATTCAACAAAAGCATCGCCCTAACAAGAGCAAAAGTGGTGGTACATCCTATAGGTATGATATATTGTTAATGTGGATCAATTTACTTTGTACGTCAGGAGAGAGAGACCAGAGAGCATCTTTCATTGTTCCCACACTCTGTATTGCCACTCTTTAAGGAAGATCCCAGGCTGGCCATATGATGAATGAACATTATTTGAGAGTCACTGTTTGGTACTTGGCATCATAGAGGGCTTGGAGTCTGGGGCCGTAAGGTCTGAGAGAGTGTCTGTCCCTAGTGCATGCTAAGCGAGGCACATGGTGGCCAACGCTCTGCTTAGATGGAAAGGAAGAGCCATAAATCAGGCTGTCTGGGGGACTGTTCATGTTGTTTCCATCCATCTCTGCCCCTGTTGGGGACGATGGGGAAAGGGTGGAATGGGTTCACATACCTGGGGAGAAAGAAGAAAGGCCATAGGGCAATGTTCCCTTCCTGGCCGAGCATCCTGGAACCAATGGATTGTCGCGATAAATGTTGAGTGGAGAGGAATCACCTTAAATTAAACCTCCTGTTGTCCTAATTTTCTGTACACACCCAGTTTCCTTCGGGTAAAAATGACCCATCTTCAGTAAACCCCCAAAGAAGCCCCTTAATTTAAATTTTAAACACAACTTTTTATTTTGCTTGAAACAACTTGTCCTTCACCCAAACATGTGATATAGTTATCCCTCCTCACTTGTATTTGTGTAGCTTCAGCAAAGGAAAAAAAAATGTGCAAAAGGGATTTTATTTTATTTTTTTGCATTTCAGTGACAAAACTTTCATTTTTCCCCACCAGTGAACATTTTAAAACAAAACAGAACAATACATGAGAATATATTTGTTTCTTTTTTTCCCCTCCAATGAAAAATTTCGAACAATGCAAAACAGTATAACATTTTTTTTGTATATATTTCTTACACCAGCAGCACAAAGTATGCACTTTACAATCCTTCTTTTGAGAGAAAAACTGGCATCTCTTCTCTTACTTGCCCAAGATGAGGAACTGGCTGTGGAAGCTTGATCTTCAGTTTTCCTCGGGAGGTCCTACACACTGAATAGCTTTCACGACTGCTGCTCAGGCTTCTGTGTGGCGGAACATACTTCCTTCTTTCAATGAGCGGAGTTACGTGTGCCTTTCCTATATTCTCCAGTAATACCCTCCCCATGGTCTTCTTATGATGTATCAGGTTAGCTTAATCTATTTCCAGATTCCAGATCACCTGCTAAAAGTTGTAGTCCAACATAGGCCTACAGGTCGATCTCATCCCTCTTTTTCCAGCTGACTCCATATTTGAGAAAACCCTTGAGACTTGTCATCGCAGGATTACATTTCTATTGCTGGTTTGATAAACGGATGTAACATAGGAAAAATGAGGGTCCTGAATATGATTGATCATAATCTGCATTATCTTCCTCCCTATCTTCTTCTGGTCCATTGTCCACTTCCTCTTCTGAGTCCGTTGTCTTGCTGGATATTGGAACAAATCAGCTCCAGAGCCCCTTCAATGTAATAATGTCGAACCATGGCGTCAGCACACCGAGAATTATGGGTCCTGTCATTTGTAGCACCCTTATAAACCCTTGAAATGCTCAAAAAAGAATTCTGCCACCTGTGAAAATTGCAACAATTGTGTCTGGTTTGTGTCTGCTACTGTCTTGTTCATGTGTACAATTGATTATTCTGAGACACAACTAAAACATTGAAACATTCTGTCATGTGGAAATAACGTTATGACCTTGATTTCAACTCGATTTGCCGCACGGGTCATTTGGACCCGAATACCATCATTTTTTGATTCCATGGAAATGTGAATTTAAAAAAAACATAAAGGTTTCTACAGATGGGCCAATCTATCATAAAATTATAAAATTTCAAGTTAAAAATGTCATTTGGAGTGTTTTTAGTGCATTTTAACACAGTTTTGGGTCATTTTGGCCTGAAGACCACAGCAAGGTTAAATGACCCAAAATTGCATGACTACCTGCACGAATACTTAGCCCATTTAAACCCAGATTTTGTCCAATGTAAATCATGTGTCAACATCAAAACCAGGTGTCATTGTTAGAAATAATACATATATTTTTTAAATGGGTACATCTAGGTGACAAAATATTTTATGATTGGTCACAAGGGTGACCGCCAATCGGATAATATGCTGCAATATCCCTCAAAAGTGAAAGTGACTTGAAAGCTGGGCCATGTCAAGGATGTTCACGCCACAGTACGATCTGTGTTCTTCTGTGCCGATATGTTCAGCATAATGCAAGCAAATGCCCAAATCTCTTATAATGCATAAAGGTTTGGTCACTGCTGAAAACGGGGTATTTTTCACGAGGCAATACTGGAATCTTGCTAGCCTTGTACTTTATGTACCTCCACCTACATCCAAAATATCAACTTTATTGTGTTGTTCATAAAACAGATGAAAAAAAAATTGTGAAAAAGCTTCAGTATTTGCAAAAAAGAACCTCAGCACCTTTTACTTTCAATGCTCAAGTTATCCTTCATGGTCAATACTGCGAGTTTGCTCCTAAATCACGTAAATCAAAATCGTATTGATAAGGGCTGACATTGTTTGAAGTAGATTTAGAGCAGGGGTGCTCATTACGTCGATCGCGATCTATTGGTCGATCGCGGAGGTAGTACTGGTCGATCACAGCGTGACAGTAAAAAAAACATTTGTCAGCCTATCAAACGTCCCGTCACTTGATTGACATCCATTGATTGACATGGGCAACCATTCAGAACTGAATTTTTACCTTTAGGTCGCTGTGCATGCGTAAACAACGGCGTTAAACGCAGCAAAATTTACAAGCTAGTCAGCGAATTACCTTAGATTTTAAGCCCTTGCTAAAACATATGGTGATCAAAATGAGTGAGAAAGTGCGACCAAGTAAGGGGGCAAAACATATTACTTTCATACGGAATGGGAAAATGTGGAGCGCCATTTTGAGACTGTTCATGGAAAATACGACATTGACTTCCCGCCGAAAAGCCAGCTGGACGAACTAAAATCCCAGTTGTCCGGACAGCAGTCATTTTTCACTCAACATACTTCAAAAGCGAAAGCCGCCACCGAAGCATTGTTCCGGGTGAGTCACGCCATCGTTAAAAACAATAAGTCCTTCCAAGACGAGAGAGATGGTAAAAGAAGCATTCGTTGAAGCAGCTTACTCCTTGTTCAGAGACGTTAAAAGTAAGGCAGAGATATTATCTTCAATCAAAGCTCTGCAGCTGTCAAGACATACAGTTACACGGCGCTGTGAACCACGGCTGAGGATTTAACACAGCAAATGTGGAAAGACATCGGAGATTGTGAGTGTTCTCACTGCTGAAGTCCAGGGCTCATGGGCAGTTCTGTAACTTACTCACACAGGAAAAGTACCCCAACATGAGGAAATATGCTACCTCCTTGACTGCATTATTCGGCTCCACTTATTTATGTGAGTCAGTCTTTTCCTACATGAAGATCATTAAGTCCAAATACCGTTCCACCATTGTAACGTCACTTGAGGCTCGAGGGCTGGGCTCGAGTGACGAAAGGAAAGCGGGGAGTGTGGATCCAAAATACACGGCGAGACAGATACTCGTATACAAAAGTCTTTACTGAGGCACGCATGAAAAAAGGACAGCAGGATGAGGTGACTGAGGGAGATCGGTGACAGCTGATCTGACGGCACGGAAGTAACAGGGTGGCTTTCAGAATACTCCGACGGCGCCTGAATGGCGCGATCGGTAGATATAGTCAGAAGGCACAATCAAGGGAATGACAATCAGCTGTGGGGACCCAGGTGCGTGATGATGGGAGGGGCCGTCAGGTCGTCGAAGGTGGTGCCCGCGTCGCGGGTAGCCAACTCGTCCTTGAGGTCGGTGTTCAATCCGCGACGAAACACCCCCCTCAACGCTCGGTCGCCGTAGCCGCTGCCAGCGGCCCGGATGCGGAAGTCGACGGAGTATTCCGCGGCTGAACGGGCCCCTTGGCCCCAGTAGTCTCCCCTCCGCTTCGGACTCCGTCACCGGATGATGGAAAACCCGGCGTAACTCGGCGACGAAGTCCGGGTACGAGGTGCGCAGCTCCGGTCGGGATTCTCGGATGGCCAGCACCCACGTCTCGGCTTCTCCCGTGAGCAGGCTGGTGATGAAGGCTACCTTCGCCTCATCGCTAACGCAGGCGTATGGATGTTGCTCAAACACGAGCGTGCACTGCATTAAAAACTGAGCGCAGCGCCCGGTTTCGCCTGCGTAGCGGGAGGGAAGAGGAAATTGAGGAGCGTGCCTACTCACGGGCGGGGAAGACTTGGCCGTGAGAGCGGAAATGCGTGCCTCAGCCGCCTCGAAGCGTTGAGCCAGCATGGTGGTAATTTGGCTGATTTCCGCGATGGCTCGGGCCAGCTGGCTTGAACGCTCCGCTTGCTCGGTGAGGGCGGCGAGATATCTGTCTTCGCCGGCGGGATCCATAGTTGGTCGGAGTATTATGTCACGTCACTTGAGGCTCGAGGGCTGGGCTCGAGTGACGAAAGGAAAGCGGGGAGTGTGGATCCAAAATACACGGCGAGACAGATACTCGTATACAAAAGTCTTTACTGAGGCACGCATGAAAAAAGGACAGCAGGATGAGGTGACTGAGGGAGATCGGTGACAGCTGATCTGACGGCACGGAAGTAACAGGGTGGCTTTCAGAATACTCCGACGGCGCCTGAATGGCGCGATCGGTAGATATAGTCAGAAGGCACAATCAAGGGAATGACAATCAGCTGTGGGGACCCAGGTGCGTGATGATGGGAGGGGCCGTCTCCCGGGAGCAGCGGAGGAGGTGACAGGAGGGGCGGGGCGCGCCCAGGACGGCGACGAGATGTGACAACCATGAATGATGAACATTTGGAAATGTGCTTGAGGCTGGCTGTAAGCAGCGACTGTCCGGACTATGCATCCCTGGCTGATTCAATTCAGTGCAAGTCATCAAAGTAAACTCAGGTAATTACAAAAAATAGTTATTTATAATGTTATTTATTATGTTATGTATATGTAGTTATTATATGTGTTGTACAATATTGGCTTATTCAGTTATGCAAGGTACATCAACATACATTGTACATACAAAGAATCCTTAAAACATTTGAAAATAATTATGTTTTGCATAATAATAATATATGTTTTGGTGAATCGTTGTGTGGCAGCCAATTGCGGTAACACGCATAAACAAGGTGTAAGTTAACACAAATTCCCAGCGGACAAACCAGCCATTTCCAACGGACCAGATCAGTATAGCACCAGCCGAGTAGCTCCCCGAGTGCGCAAATCCCCGCTTGGATAACCGCTGTCATCCCCTCAGCCTGACAATGGGTAGAAAGTTGAGTATGAAAGAGAGCAATCGTCTAATAATAATAATAATAATAATAATAATAATAATAATAATAATAATAATAATAATAATAATAATAATTAAGCACCTTTCAAAGCTCTCAAGGACACTTTACAATCACAGACAAGCAGAGGTACTATCTTCTTTTCTTTTCGGCTTTTCCCCTCAGGGGTCACCACAGCGAATCAATGTCCTCCATCTGTCCCGGTTTTGTGCATCCTCTTCTCTCACACCAGCTACCTTCATGTCCTCCTTGTCCACATCCATAAACCTGCAAGAGGTTTATGGATGGTTCTCAAGGTTCACCATCCTTCTCCCGATATAGTCACTCTCTCTCCTCTGGACATGTCCAAGCCATCTCAGTCTGGCCTCTCTGACTTTGTCTCCAAAGCCTCTAACTCTAATATGAGTTGTCCCTCTAATGTACTCCTTCCTGATCCTATCCAACCTGGTCACTCCCAAAGAAAACCTCAACATCTTCAGCTCTGCTACCTCCAGCTCTGCTTCCTGTCTTTTGTCCTGTCTCCAGTCAAAACATCATGGCTGGTCTCACCACTGTTTTATACACTTTTCCTTTCATCCTAGCTGAAACCCTTCTATCACACATCACACCTGACATTTTTCTCTAGTCGCTCCAGCCTGCCTGGACAGGCTTCTTCACCTCTTTTCCACACTCTCCATTGCTCTGGACAGTTGACCCCAAGTACATAAAATCCTCCACCTTCTTTATCTCTTCTCCCTGTAGCATCACTCTTGCACTTGGATCCCTCTCATTCACACACATATATTCCGTCTTGCTGCGACTGATCTTCATTGCTCTCCTTTCCAGGGCATATCTCCACATCTCTCATTTCTCCGCCACCTCCTTCCCGTTCTCGCTACAGATCACAATGTCATCTGCAAACATCATGGTCCAAGAATATTTTTGTCTAACATCGTCTGTCAGGCTGTCCATCACCATAGCAAACAAGGAGGGGCTCAGAGCTGAACCCTGGTGGAGTCCCACCTCCACCTTGAATTCCTCAGTCACACCGACAGCATACCTCACAACTGTCTTACAGTCATGATACATGTCTTGTATCGCTCTGACAGACTTTTCCGTCACTCCAGACTTCCTCATGCAATGTCACAGCTCTTCTCTGGGCACCCTGTCATACGCTTTCTCCAGATCTACAAAGACACAATGCAATTCCTTCTGACCTTCTCTGTACTTCTCTATCAAATTCTGAAAGCAACACTGCATCTGTCGTACTCTTTTTTGGCATGAAGCCATACTGCTGCTCACAAATGTTCACTTCTGCTCTTAGTCTCGCTTCAACTACTCTTTCCCAGAGTTTCATTGTATGGCTCATCAACTTTTTTCCTTTGTAGTTAGTATAACTCTGCACATCTCATTTGTTCTTAAAAATGGGCACGAGTTCACTTCGTCTCCATTCTTCAGGCATCTGTTCACCATCTAAGATCTTGTTGAATAACCCAGTCAAGAACACCACCACCACCTCCCCAAGACACTTCCATACCTGGATTGGTAAATCGTCAGGCCCGAGTGCCTTTGCCCCTTTCATCCTCTTCAGCGCCCTCCTCACTTCATCCTTGCTAATGCTTGCAACGTCTTGGTCCACAACAGTCACGTCTTCTACTCTTTGTTCCTTCTCATTTTCCTCATTCATCAATTCTTCAAAGTACTCTTTCCATCTTGCCATCACACTACTGATACCTGTTAATACATTGCCATCTCTATCCTTAATCACCCGAACCTGCTGCAGGTCCTTACCATCTTTGTCTCTCTGTCTCGCCAGGCTGTAAAGATCAGTCTCGCCTTCCTTGCTGTCCAGCCGAGCATACAAGTCATCATAGGCCTCTTGTTTGGCCGTTGCCACCTTTACTTTAACCGTGCGCTGCATCTCCTTGTACTGCTCTCTACTCTCGTCCGTCCTCTCAGTGTCCCACTTCTTCTTTGCGAACCTCTTCCTCTGTATACACTCCTGCACCTCCCCATTCCACCACCAAGTCTCCTTATCTACCTTTCTCCCACTCGATACACTAAGTACTTTCCGACCTGTGTCTCTTATTATGTTCGCTTTAGTTTGCTAGTCACCTGGATGGACCTTTTGCACACCCAGTGCTTGTCTTACCTCATTCCTAAATGTTATGCAACACTCTTCCTTTTTCAACTTCCACCATTTTGTCCTCACTTCAGCCTTTGGTTTCTTCATCTTCCTCACTGCCAGCGTCAAACTACACACCACCAACCTATGCTGTCTGGCTACACTCTCACCAACGACTACTTTGCATTCACTGATTTCCTTTAGAATGCGCCGTTGACACAAAATGTCGTCTACCTGTGTACTTCTGCCTGCACTCTTATAGGTCACCCTATGTTCCTGTCTCTTCTGAAAGAAAGTATTCACAATAGCCATTTCCATTCTCTTAGCAAAGTCAACCACCATCTGTCCTTCAGCGTTCCTCATCTGGAGTCCAAACCTGCCCATCACCTCCTCATCATCTTTGTTTCCTGCCCCAACATGTCCATTGAAGTCTCCACCAATTACAACCCTCTCACTTCTCTGGATATTCTGTATGACTTCATCAAAGTCCAACCAAAATTTCTCCTTCTCCGCCAGCTCACATCCTACCTGTGGGGCATTCCCACAAACAACATTGAACATCACCCCTTCAATTTCGAGCTTCAGACTCATCATTCTATTTGATACTCTTTTTACTTCTAAGACATTCTCCTCTTTTAAGACTCCATTTATCTTTCTGTCTTCACAATGGTAGAACATCTTAAACCCTGACCTAATGCTTCTAGCCTTGCTCCCTTTCCACCTGGTCTCCTGGACACACAGTATGTCTACCTTCCTCCTCTGCATCATGTCAACCAGCTGTCTACCTTTACCTGTCATTGTTCCTACATTCAAAGTTCCTACTCTTAGTTCTATACTCTTGGCGTTCCATTTCTCTATTTTCCTCCAGGAACACAACCCTCCTCTCCTTCTTTGACCAACAGACGTCTATTTTCCACTGGCACCCTGAAGGTCAACAGTACCAATGGCGGCCGTTGTTAACCCAGGCCTCGACCGATCCGGTATGGGATTCAGAGGTTTCATTCGCATATTTATTTGGCAACATTTTTTACGTCGGATGCCCTTCCTGACACAACCCTCTGTATTTATCCGGGCTTGGGACCGACACAATAAGACACTGGCTTGTGCCCCCTGGTGGCTACATTACAAGCATAGATACTATAATAAATAAAATACAACCACAAGCAGAATGCAATATATAAAATACAATTATAAATAGAAACAAGAGAGAGAGCTACACAGAAAATTAAATTTTAAATAGGTGGCTTTTGAGAGGGGACTTGAAGGTGGGAAGAGAATTGATGTTACGAATGTTGGGAGGAAGTGAGTTCCAAAGTTTGAGGGCAGAGCAGCTGAAGGCTCTGTCACCCATCGTGCTGAGACGGGCAGGCTTAATAGTGGAGCAAACCTATCGGACAAACATTCAGCTGCTGCAATAAGGAGCTAACTGGAGTTCGCAATGGATAACCGCTGTCATTCATACGTAAGTTCATCACTCTTCATCTTGAAAGTTTAAACAAAGTTTTGCATGCAAAACTATTAAACTTTCTATGGCTCTGTGGGGGCTTCAGCCATCCACTATGAAATTGTCTGCTGGTCAGGCAGCATCACCACCCGGGACAGGACAAGACTGGAGCGCCTTGTCAAGAGGGCCAGTTCTGTCCTGGGCTGCTCGCTGGACTCTCTGGAGGAGGTGGGCAACAGATGGACGCTAAACTAAAAGCTATGACGGACAGCCCCTCCCACCCCCTCCTTCCCACCCTGACAGCACTGGGTAGCTCCTTCAGCCAGAGACTATTACACCCGCGCTGCAAGAAGGAGAGGTACCACCGCTCGTTCCTACCGACTGCTGTCAGGCTTTGCAATTCTCAATGATCACATGTGAAAAAAAACAACTGGACACTTGTAAATATCGGTTGATGCAATACAGCTACATATATCAATATGCCTTTCTTGATACTTGCACTATGTACAGTGCTTTTATGAAACAGTTTTGCACATTTACATTTGCACAGTATACAGTTGACACTTTATTTTGTAATGGTATATCTTGTTTTCTATCCTTTCACCCCCCCTCACCCCATCCCCTTTCAAATTGCTGCTGTGGACTGCAAATTTCCTCATTGTGGGACGAATAAAGGATTTCTGATTCTGATTCTGATTAAACAATCTGCATTGATGTTGACATTTTGTAGCTTATTATAGCTTCATATATATGCTTC
>NC_142737.1:29177447-29195839 GCF_051943395.1 Hippocampus bargibanti
CAGTGTCTTATTGTGCCGGTCCCAAGCCCGGATAAATACAGAGGGTTGTGTCAGGAAGGGCATCCGCCGTAAAAAAAAAATGCCAAAACCAGTGGTGGCCCGTCAGAGCCAGCAAGGCCTTCTCTGCTGGCCTAACATAATCAGGCATCATTATCATAATTATAATAAAAGTCAATTTCATTAAAAAAAGTATTTTTTCTAAATATATATAATTATTCTACATACTGTTTTCTTGATGTTATATCCATTTGGTTATGCTCCTTCCAGTGTCGTAGTTTTAGGTCAGAGTTTTTAATCCAATCAGAATTCAGCTAGCTTGTGTCGCCAGGCTGTATGAAATCTGACCGACGCCTTCAGAATCAACAGTGAGGGCTGTACATGAATGGGCACATGTAGTTGATATATAGTTGCGATAGCCAATCAGATCACGAGTTGGCACAGTAAGGCCAGCTCGAGGGCCTCGCGTTGAACATGACATGTACGCGTCCTGTGATTGGATACTCACTTTACCTCAGCCCTCAGCGGAGGCAGCGCTATGCAAATCAACCAAGCTAGAACAGATCAGACCCGGAAACTTTAGCAGAAAAACCAAGTATATCTACTCGCTTTTTTAACCCACAATGGCTGAAGGAGAGGACAACTCGCTGTCGCATGTAGGCCTATTCTCAAGAACAAATGAAAAAGATTTGTTTACTTTTATTTTCAACAAATAGTTCATTTTGTGAATGTCTTGTTGTTTTTCTTATATTAAACTGACATTTTTTAATTTAGCGTAAAATCTTGTTAAATATTGCATATTCTTGGTGGACTTAATAAAACTTTGTGGAAAAATTATTTTAAATTTCCTTTTATTTTTAAGTGTTTGCAGTATCACGTATAGTGACAAGTTCTAATTGCTGATGCAGATTTATTGATGTGTAATTGCTCCGGAAAATAGCCTGTGTTGTAGACGATTAAGGTGATGCCACGCCCAGTACTGCTTGCGTGTGCTTTTGTAAATGACATCTGCAGCCGTTGTGTCATAAATTATGGTATTACGAGGGATATTTGTTCAAGTCGGACTAAGTAGGACTTCACTGAAGGCCTAGGTGTGAAATGCACGGACCGCCACTGGCCAAAACAAATATGCGAATCAAACCTATGAATCCCATACCTGATCGGTCGAGGCCCGGGTTAACAACGGCCGCCATTGGTACTGTTGACCTTCAGGTTGCCAGTGGAAAATTGAGTTGGTCGAAGAAGGAGAGGAGGGAGGTGTGCCCGGAGGAAAAGAGAGAAATGGAACGCCAAGAATATACAACTAAGAGTAGGAACTTTGAATGTAGGAATAATGACAGGTAAAGGTCGAGAGCTGGATGCAGAGAAGGAAGGTAGACATACTCTGTGTCCAGGAGACCAGGTGGAAAGGGAGCAAGGCTAGAAGTTTAGTGTCAGGGTTTAAGTTGTTCTACCATGGTGAAGACAGAGAGAGAAATGGAGTTGGGGTTATCTTAAAAGAGGAGTTTGTTAGGAATGTCTTAGAAGTAAAAAGAGTATCAGATAGAATGATGAGTCTGAAGCTAGAAATTGAAGGCGTGATGTTCAATGTTGTTTGTGGGGATGCCCCACAAGTAGGATGTGAGCTGGCGGAGAAGGAGAAATTTTGGTTGGACTTTGATGAAGTCGTTTTATACTCAAAAGGCTGACGGGGGTGCTGGAGTGTCTCCCAGCTGTCTTTGGGCAGCGAATTCTCTTCCATTTTTTTTATAAATGTTAAAATTTAGACCAGTTTCAGTCTGTTCTTTTGCAAATTTTCGCAGACTTCACTTTTGATAGACACATGCATCGATGATGAAGAATGTCTCTGAAATCATTCAGTTTGGGATTATGGCTAAATTACCTGGAAAGGGGATGTGTGTTTTTTCATGAACTTATTAGCATACATTTTCAATTTCAGCGAGTACTTGAGGAGAAATCAGTAAATAACCAACCACTGTACTCTAAAAATACTCCTTTCAATTCATCAATACAGCCAGAACCCCACTCCCTCTTCCCAAATATCTTGGTGGGAATAATGTGAGGTATAAGAAAATATTGGTCCATTCAAAATCATTTCTGAAAACCGCGACTGAGTTGCACCAGCACTTACTCAGACATCTCTAATTATGTCCACATCAACCTCTGATATCAGATGGATAATAATTTCCAATAGATCCAGGGTTAGCATCCTTGCTGCAGCCTGCTTTGAGTTTTGCAAAGTACATCCATCCATCCATCAATGTTCTGCACCATACATTCTTTCGACTCATGTGCGGGGGTTCTGTAGCTGCTTCTCTAATTGGTCAGAATTGGTGTTCGGCCCGTTGTGATTGCATGAACGGCCAATGACCATGATATGGCTGAACTCCGTCAGCTGAGAGTTGGGAATTGACATCATGAAGGTAGGGGCTCCCTGCAACATGGATCCCCTTCTTTGTTGTGACGATTATTATGATATTCTTACAGATTTAAGTGTTGATCTCTCCGCACTCCTTAGAGATAAGGTGAGAAGCTCGGATATCTGGGAGGGGCTGAGAATCGAGCTACCTCTCCTCCACATAGAGAGGAGCCAGAAGCGGTGGCTCATGCAAATGATTAGGATCCCTCCTGGATCGTTGTACTAAGTTCATCCTGTCTACTTGATATCTAATGTTAAGCAGATTCTTTACTTACAGACAGTGTAGGTGTTCAAATACCTGACATTTTTCGGCGACTACTTCCGCCTTCGTCAGAGTGTCACGGATGTTGGTGTGACGCGCCATTTTCAGCTGGTGTTGCTATGAAGGCGTGACCTACCTGTCAGATCTGACAGGCAAGTCACGCCCCCCGCTGTCCGTTCGTCCCTCTAGGATACTGCTCCAGGTAGTAGAGAGCATGTAAGCTCCCTCATCCCTGTTGATGGTCCTTGGTCCTCGCTTCCGGATTTCAATCGCCTCCCTGACACAACATAAACACACCGGTCAAACCACACACAACTCTTCGACAAATCTTGGTACACCCAAAGGACAAAATACACCCGGAAAATAAATGCAACTCAATATATGAAATCCCATGCAAGTCATGCAATAAATCATACATCGGGGAGACAGGAAGGAGTTTCAATACAAGAAAAAAAGAGCACAAGAACGAGTGCGAGAAGGAGACAGCAACAATACAAACAAGAGCAATAAAAGAACTAGCACAACAGGAGCACCATAAATCAGCCATCACGGACCACTGCAAAAGAGAAAATCACATCAAGGACTGGGAGAAGGCCAGAGTCATCCGCACCGAAGACAACAAACATCAGCGCTGGATCAGAGAGGCCATTGAAATCCGGAAGCGAGGACCAAGGACCATCAACAGGGATGAGGACGCTTACATGCTCTATACTACCTGGAGCAGTATCCTGGAGGGACGAACTTGACAGCAGGGGGCGTGACTTGCCTGTCAGATCTGACAGGTAGGTCACGCCCTCATAGCAACACCAGCTGAAAATGGCGCGTCACACCAACATCCGTGACACTCTGACGAAGGTGGAAGTAGTCGTCGAAACATGACAGGTATTTGAACACCTCCACTATCTGTAAGTAAAGAATCTGCTTAACATCCCTCCTGGATGCCTCACTGGTGAGGTGTTCCGGATATGCCCCACTGGCAGAAGACCCGGGGGATGACCAGTTGAGGCAAATTATCTTGAAGCTTATACCTGTCAGGTAAAAAAAAAAATCTAGTATAGTACTTAAAAAGTATGCTTAAAAAACACTGCATCACATTTTTAAATAAAAAAAAAGTGGTATACTTGAATAAAGTTATTTTTACTTAGTGACAGCCATCGATGAGAAGGTTTCTTCAGCCGTCATCTGTACTTTTTTGAAGGTGTCGGACGTTTCGCCTCCTATCCAAGAGGCTTCGCCAGCGAACTAAAGTCTTACTGGTCGTATGGGCCCTATTTATATATCCCTAATGTCCAGACATGGTGGCGCTGGACACAGCTATGATAGGTCCCTACTCTCAGGTTGGGGGGAGCAGAGGACCACTCCCTGTGGCCCCACTGATTGTTCCTACATTCCTGACTAACGACTGGCCTGTTTGCCCTCCTCCCTCCGGTATCACCTCATCAGCATTACGAATGTTGTCTAACCTGTTTTGCCTAACCAGGCTATTGTATGAACGATCCAAATTGAACCTCACCCCACCAGACCGGTTTAATGAAGGATTTTGTTGTTCTATGAGAATCGCTTCTTTTACTCCTGTTTCAAACCATCTATGTTCTTTCGCTAAGATTTTAACCTCATTGTCGTCAAATGAGTGGTTTCTAGCTTTTAGGTGCAAATGTACTGCCGATTGAGGCCCACTCGTATTATCCCTGCGATGTTGATAAAGTCTTTTTTTTTTAGAATTTGTTGAGTCTCCCCAATTTACTTATCCTTACAATTTTCATTATTACAATGTATTGAATAAACTACATTACTTTGTTTTTCATTTGGCAGCCTATCTTTTGGATGCACTAATTTTTGCCTTAACGTGTTTATCGGTTTGAAATAAGTAGGAATTTTGTGTTGCCCAAGGACTCTGTAGTTTTTCAGAATGCAATGTAAGGTACTGCTACTCCTCTCCTGAGTGAGACCTACTCATCGATGGACCACTCCTGTACGACTGAGAGCTTACACAGACGTTAGTGACAGCCAATATAGCATACAGTATCAACTTATCTAACCAAAACTTTAATCTTGTTCATATCAAAATCAGAATCAGAAAACCTTTATTCGTCCCACAATGGGGAAATTTGCAAATCAACGACCAAACAAAAATTGCTGCCCTGATAGCAGCAGTGGTGCTCGTCTTCGAGCTGCAGAAGGCTGTTGAGTGATTGCTTATGGAATCCAAGAATATTCAGCATCTCTAAATTTGTAATACCTTTAATCAACAAAATTCCTAAGCACACTCATACTCTTCCTCCATGTAATTGTATAACAATGATTTTTACAATATTGTGTATTTTGTCAAAGTGAATATCATCATAGTTTTATTAGCTTTCTATCTATAGAAAAGTATTGATTCTGAAATTACTTACCTTGTTTTTAAATGTAGTTGCTATAAAATTGTACTTGAATTTTGTCAATGGAATTTCGGTGTAGTTATTTGAACACAGTTTGAAAATGGAATTTATTACTATTGTACAAAACACAATATTGTTTAAAAAGCACAACAAACATGATCAGTCTCTTGGAATAAATCCTGATTAGCTGCAGTTCGTTGTAACCTGTGCTAAACCAGGATTTTCCGGCATTTCAGAGCGACACCTTCGTTCTTGAATAAATTATGTCAGTGCTCACAAAACTCATCAAATAAACTCTTGTCTTTGAATTGAACATTGGAGATAATGTTTACTCATCGCTAAGGCTTACCCTCATATTATGTTGAAAAATAATCACATTGATTATGTTTGTGGGTCATTTATACCCATATGTAAAAATCCACTCAAAACAGTCAAATAATAGGTGCAACAGCAACAACTGTTTATGAGATATCATACATATACTTGAAAAGAGAGACAATATATTTTCTATCCCATTGGGATCTTTGAGAACTGTTTTGAAGAAAGGGAAAAAAGAGCATATCCAGTGCTTTCATCAACACAAAGATGGAAAAGGGTAAAATTGACCCGTACCATAATATGAGGGTTAATACATATGGCTCCTTAGTGTAGTGCTTGGCTGGCTGATTCCCACTTAATGCCGTTTTTACATTCATATTCATTCTGTGACTGTAAATCAGACCAAGGTGTGCTTGGATACACTGACAGGCGATGCAGATTATCAGAACAGGACTGACTACACACAATTGCTTTGTTGCTTTCAGCTACAGACCCTTTCATAGGATTCATTAAACAATACCGTGATATTGTCAGGCGGTTTGCAGAGGGCATGTAAACCTTTTTTTCCCCCAAATTCCAAAAACATCCACGGCAGGCTTATTGGACATTCCAACTTGCCTCTGAGTGTGATTTAAACTCGAGTCATGGTTATTTTCTGTGTGCCTTGCAATTGGGTGGTAACTGGTTCAGGGTGTCCCCCGCCTATTACCCGGATACAGTTGGGATAGGCTCAAACATGACCCTCTTGAAAATAAGGAGGGGTTGGATGTTACATGTGTACTGTATACATACATAAAATAATAATAATAATAATAATAATAATAATAATAATAATAATAATAATAATAATAATAAATTTAAAATCTAAGCGCTTTCAAAAACTCACAAGGACACTTTACAGTCACTGGATTTTTTTGAGCGGGTGAGCAGCGGCAGCCATTCGCGCCAGCGTTCACTCGACCCGGAAGTAACACAGCCGCAAACTGATGAAAGGAAGAGGAAAGGAAAGAAAGAAGTTTCAAAACAAAATACAGGAACTGCTGGAAAGGCAGCCACTGTCGCGACACCATCTTGAAGTCATAAAAACAAAAAAAACTAAATAATGTAAATAATATGACAACACACAGACATATGCATAGGTGTGTACAATATAAATCGACCTTCATTTTCCACTTTTCTTCTTTAAACGCCTTAATTGTTATGTATCTGTTTCAAAAAATAATAATAACCTGTGACATGTCCTCCCAGCTTTTGATGAATTTTCAGTGCCAACGTTTGTTAGCCTATTCAATATTGTTTTCTTTTTCGATGGTTTGGATAGATCGAGAATGGGGCAAGAAGTAGAAAGACTTTTGCAGGTCTTGTACAACAAACAAACAAACAAACAAACAAACAAACAAACAAACAAACAAAAGACAAACACAAACACAAACACAAACACAAACAAACAAACAAACAAACAAACAAACAAACAAACAAACAAACAAACAAACAAACAAACAAACAAAAGACAAACACAAACACAAACAAACAAACAAACAAACAAACAAACAAACAAACAAACAAACAAACAAACAAACAAACAAACAAACCAACAAACAAACAAACAAACAAACAAACAAACAAAAGACACACAAAGAAGTAAATATATAAATATAGAAATTGATTATTGAATTGGATTTGCCTTTATTAGTCTTGCAGTGGAGAAATTTATATTTCACAGCAGCAAAGTAATACATCAAAATAAATAAATAAATAAATAAATAAATAAATAAATAAATAAATAAACAAACATATGACAATGCTAACATGGATCTTGCCACGTTACAAAATATAAGTTGACAAGCAAGAATGAGACCACTCTGCTTTGTTAACTTGCTTTCAGCAGAGAAAAAACAAACGTGGAGAAGATAGTCTGTAACTTTGGCTCACAACCTCTTTGACATATGCTGTAAACCTCTCAATTAAAATGCGTCTGTTCAACCCCCTTGAAATATATTATTTTCTGAACAGTGGGCCCTCCGCCCCTATTGTGGCATTGAAACCACAACAATGAAAATGTGATTGGCTGAGGATAAGATCCCCCCAAAAATCGAGAGAAATTGGGACCCACGAGGAGACCGCGGTCAGACATTCAAGGTGACTTACTGTGTCATGTAAACACATACAAAAAATATGTTTACCCACTAATAGGGAAGTTGAGCTGGGATGAGACTCGTGAGACAGGCTCGTTTTACTCTACTGATGATGTGTTGTCGTGATCGCAATCTTGCTCAGTATTAGATGAACCACATGTTCAGATATTTGGTGCATGTGCTTGTCTGAGGAGCCAATGGTCTGACGCTACTATATGCGGGATTATGACTGAATGCCTCTAAATCAGAATCCCGCTGAGATGCGCTGATACGTGGCACCGGGGTCGTACAGTTGGTCAACGTTAGTGTTGGGGGGAACGCTCCCCCCGCCGCGCGGAATGCCGCTCGACACCGGGCTGGGGTGCGCTCTGACGATGGGTGCACTCTCTCTGGATCATCCCACCGCATGTTGAACAGAAAATCAGTGCAAAAAGTGATGCATATTTAATTCAAAAGTCATAGTATATATATATAGAAGTGAGTCGTTGCAAAGGTCCACGTCAGAGTTATTCTAATTAATTAAAATAATTGATTCCATTTTCTAATTCTCTTATTCTGACTTTGCTGAATCTAATTGGCCTGACTCCTGAACCCCCTTTATTTATTAAGGCATTAGAATGGAAAAAAGACCCAAAACAAAACACTCACGAAAATGGAAACATATTTTTAAATTTCACATTTTAATTCATTTAATTATTTCCTTATTTTAGACACAATGGGTCAATACTCTTCCCCAATCAGGTCTGTCAAAGTCAAAGACAAGTCAAAGTCAGTTTTTTGTCAAATATGCTAATATGCAAGACATACAGCACATGAAATGACTGTCCTCTCGGACCCAGCGTGCAAAGTACAGTGGGACCTTGGCTTTCAAATTTAATTGGTTCCCAGACAGAGTGTATAAGGCGAAAAGTGTGTATCCCAAAATATAATTTCCCATAGGAAACCATTAAAATGAGAATAATCCGTTCCCAGGTCCCCATAAAACATAATTTTCTATTTGCTAATTTTCTAAGCCTTAAAACTACACAAAATATACCTTATTTTATGTATAGTAAATGTCCTATCGTATTATGATTAAAGAAATAAACTGTATTGTACAATAAAGTCATTTTATTTACCTTTGTGATGGTCGTTTATGGCTTGATGGAATGGAGTGTCCGGTTTCCTCAGCATTAAACACTTGATGAGGAACATAGGCTTATTTCACCATCTTGAGGAATGATCCCTTGTAGGTGCTTTCTCTGTGATATTTATATATATATATATATATATCAATTGTATCTAGTTCTTCATCACTTGTGATCTCTTTCGCTGGGTTGATAGCTTTTTGCATCAAGTGTACAGATGACTTGTGCGGGTTATTTGTGGAGCCTGATTGGATTGGATTGGATTGGATTGGATATGCCTTTATTAGTCTCACAGTGGAGAAATTTGCATTTCACAGCAGCAAAGTGATGAAAGAAATGAAAGTAGAAAAACAAAATACATGAGCTGCTGGAAAGCCAGCCACTCTCGCGGCGCCGTCTTGAAGTCAAAAGAACAAAAAAAACTAAATAACAAATAATATGACAGCATAGAGACACTAGAGATGACAAGCCGTCATCTGTACAAAAGTGAAGGTTTTCGGACGTTTCGCCTCCTATCCAAGAGGCTTCGTCAGCGAACTAAAGTCTGACTGGTCGTATCGGCCCCATATATATATCCCTAATGTCCAGACCTGGTGGCGCCGGACACAGCTATGATAGGTCCCTACTCTCAACCCCCCCCCCCAACCTGAGAGTAGGGACCTATCATAGCTGTGTCCGGCGCCACCAGGTCTGGACATTAGGGATATATATATGGGGCCGATACGACCAGTCAGACTTTAGTTCGCTGACGAAGCCTCTTGGATAGGAGGCGAAACGTCCGAAACCTTCACTTTTGTACAGATGACGGCTGAAGAAACCTTCTCATCGATGCACAACAACACAAAGTGACAAAAGAAAACACAAAACAAGACAAAAACAACCAAAAAAAGCAAGGCTCATAAGAGAACTTGCTGAGGCTGCCTACTCGGGCGCCATCTTGGACTTCTTTTCTTTTCTTTTCTTTCTTTTGATGGAATATTTTAACTGTTTTCTATCCATTTTCTCACTATTCTCACAGTCTCACACTTTTATTTTTTTGTTTCAAGCTCTGTCTTCTCCCTCTCATGTGTGTGTTTTCTTACTCTCTCTCTGGCTGCCTGTGTGTTTAATGTTTAACCCCCTCCCCTCCGCCCCCAACTGCTGGGTTCTTGACCAATCACGTGGCCAGAAACGGCATTTTGATTTTTGGAGAACGGCCTGACTCTCTCTCTGTCTGTAACCCCATCCCCCACTGCTGCGTTCTTGACCAATCTTGTGGCTTTAACTGAAGACTGTGGGCGGGGAATAGAGGACAAAAACAGAGGCCATCATTTTCTTGTTAGGAGAACGGGCTCTTTCGCGAAGGACACATCACTCATTGTGGCAGCTACATATGTATCCCGAAAAATAGTTTGTATGCCAAGGTAAAATTTTCATAAGAGTAACGTTCGTAAACCGAAAAGTTTGTAAGACAAGGGGTTCGTAAACCGAGGTTTCACTGTACTTATAATGACTGTAACAAACACAATAAACACGAAAACGTCAATTTGTCGGGAGAGAGAGGAGCCGCTGTGTGTTCACGTGCCGCTATCTTGGGAAAAAAACAAAAATAATAAATAATATGACATCACAAAGACACAGTAATTCATTCTTCAGCACTTGATGTACCCTCTATGTGATATGAAGCAGTTCTAGATGAAAGAGGAGAGGATCAAAGCATCCTTTTCAGCAGTGGATCAGGGACGTTATGGTGGAATGTGCACGTTTGCTACAAGCTAAATGTTGAAAGCAAACACGAAGCTGTAGCATCCATTGACGAAAAGAGATTGTATCCCGGAACGTGAATAATCATGCTTCATCCCCGTAAATAATTAGCATTGTCTTTTTTCTGCTATTCAATTTTGCACAACTGTTTGTGCCCTGGTTTTGTTTTGCACCGTGCTCCTATGCAAGCCCCTGAAATCAGCCCTAGACTGCAAGCATTACAAAAGAAGCTCATTCTGCCATAGCAGCCCCTCTTTAGAGAGTAATTCTAAAACTTACATGGCTCTTATTTGTTAGGTCAAAGGTTAAATTGCTGACCCTCCCCTCCATTCCTCCCTCTTAGTCTCCTCTCCGTGGCCAAGCTGTACCCAGAGTCTTATATTTACATGGATTAGAATCCTTTCACGCTGAAGAAAAGAGCTGGTTCACAGTCAAAGCCCGAGGAGCAGTCCATGCTGCCCGAGTGGCCACATTATTCACTGGTAGACAATGACCATATTGTAGTTATGTGAAAAAGGAGGGGGTAGGAGGAAGAGAAATACCCCCCCCCCCTCCCTTTGCCATGGCAAAGTCCGACACTTGTGCCACAGAGAGAGGTAGGGGGTTCGAGAGGGGGGGAGGTGAACCCCGGTCGCTTTTTCAAGCAGAACAAACAAAGGCTGCCCACTGAGAACAAGATGAAGATGTCAAAAGCTTTTAGGTTTGGGGGTGAGATGGGTTTAGGGGATAAACCAACAAAACAAGTGAAAAGGTCTTTTCTCAAATAGATAAACCCAACTAAGACTACATTTCCACATCAGATTTACCCTCTTCTGAAGGTTATTTCACCTCACACTTTCAATACCACTATCCAAAGTAAGCATGTGGAACAGCACGGGAGGTAGTTAAAGATACTTGCTCATTTGCACAGCATTATGTAGCATTGCACCATATCTAGACATATTTTAGCATTCAACATTCAACTTGTGTTTATTTATTATTATTTTTTAAACCACCGTCTCACTTTTTATAAGCACAAATCATTGTTAGACGTTGGATCATATCCAAGAGTAAATTGTTCTTCTTCTTTGAGACAAACATACAGTTTCTTCTAAAATGATAGATTAGATAGCGATTAATAACATTGCATGCATGTAATAATAATAATAATACATATTTTAAGCACCTTTCAAAGCTCTCAATGACACTTTACAGTCACAGACAAGCATAGGTACTATAATACATACAATATAATCACAAATAGAATGCAATAAATAAATTACAATTACCCCCCCCCCCCCCCGACACACACGCATACTCAGAGAATCTACATATATTTTTTTCCACAATTATGTACCTACAGCAGCATAATGCCTCGAAAGACAGAGGCCTGCAGGATTGTGCATTGAATGACATAAAAAGACCCGGTATACAGCCACTGTCAATTCATATGCAAATGGATTTCACTGTGTTGACTCTGATTAACTCCCAGTGAGTTCGTCATTTCTCTGTTAACAAAGATTTAACTTCTTTTGATTGAAGCAGTATATTAAGTGGGAAAAGAGAGAGGGGAAAGAGAACTGGTGGCGATCCTTACAGTAAATCTCCCCCCAGGACATAATGCGGCCTTCATCCTATCGGCCTAATCCGTCTTGCAGATGCGGGATAGATTCAGACTTGGTACAAGAAATGGAAGAAAGGAGACAAAAGAAAGCAGCAGTTTTGTTTTGAATGCAATCCCAGCAGCAAAAGTCTTACCAAACCCCATGACTGAACAGCGTGAATGACTTGTTTCAGAGCCAATCAAGAGCTGTGTTCTCAGTCGACCTTATGAATAAAAATGAGTTAAGCTGCTCAACAACACTGCCAGTATTTACTTTTCAGGAAATCTCCTCCAGTTGTGCTGGATAACAGCAAACTGGGAAAAAAGAATGAAATTCACTCTTGGTTAATGTCATGTGTACATGCGGCTCTGTTTGACCTGCTCCACTCCGTGCGCACCTGCTTTCCCACTCCCGTGTCTGGTCACACCTGATTACCTCATGCATTTAACCTCATGTCTCATTGTGCCTTGCTGACATTTCATTGTACTTCTTCATTTAATAGTATGTTTTTGGAACAATTTTTTACCCATTTGTGACCTTCTTATCAAACTGTTCATGACAGTTAATGAAATTTCAGAATACAATAAGTTCTCCTCAATTAAATGCTGCATTTGAAGCAGAATGCTTTTAAAGCCCCCTCCCCAGCCCATCCCACCAAAATATTTTGCAGCAAGATCTACTCAATGTGTAAATCCATTCATTAATTAAAAAAAAACGCAATTTGTACTTCTGATGCAATGTATATCCTTAAAAAATCTATTAGTTTAAATTTTAAGTTAAACCTCAGAGCGAGAAATGATCAGTCTATATACTGTAAACTCGTCTATTTTCCAGACACGTAAGGCAGACGAAGAGACACACATAGATGAAAATAATATTTTTAATTTTTTTGTAGAACATTTTGCGTTTCAATTCCCACAATCTCCACATTATCTGGTTCACATGTATTGTCTACCTGAACTGCAATTCAGGGAGACAGGACATGTGGACGGCTTTGAGACAAACATAGGTCCTTCTAAAATAATCATTTTTTGGAATCACTGATAAACTGGCAAACATAAAAAATAAAGGGAAAAAAATCCCTGTGTCAAAAAAATTGTACCAATTTTTCCGGTGGATAAAGCGCAGCCCCAAGAGAAGCCTTCATTTCCATCAAGATATGACCCTTGTACGCCGGTGTACCTTATATGTGAAATAATATTGAGCCACAACAGGTCTTGCAACTACAGTAGCCAGCCACCATTTCCCCTGTAGAAGAAGTAACTTGTAGTCAGTCCTGGGATATATAAAACATAACCCAAGCCTCTACTGTAGAGGCTTGTGGTGTGCCTTCTATATAGAAAAAAAATTGAAACATGCAGTGTGGCATGGAGGCAATAAGCCTGTGACAATGAATCATTGAAGGTGTGCCTTATAGTGTAGTGCACCTGATACTTGGATCAAGTTTGAAAACACACCATTCATTAGGGGTGTACCTTAGAACAGGAAAAAACAGTATATTTCATCTGACCAATTTAAGCACATGTTTTTATGACAAAAAAGTGAACCGTCAGAGTTATGTTCGGTCAGGCCAGGGGTCGGGAACCTTTTTGACTAAGGGAGCCATAAAAGTAAAATATTTAGAAATGTTTTTCATTGAGAGCCGCACACACGGCAACGCACACACACACACACACACACACACACACACACACACACACACACACACACACACACACACACATGCACGCACACACACGCACACACACACACGCACACACACGCACACACACACACACGCACACACACAGACACGCACACATACATTGGATTGGATTGGATTGGATTGGATATGCCTTTATTAGTCTCACAGTGGAGAAATTTACATTTCACAGCAGCAAAGTGATACATGCACGCAAACACACACACACACACACACACGCACACACACAGACACGCACACATACATGCACACAAACACGTACACATACATGCACGCAAACACTCACGCAAACACGCACGCAAACACGCACGCACGCGCGGCCACTTTTCAACAACATGTCAGAATGTATTACTTAAAATAACTTTGTGATAGTACTCACCATTAACACGAATGGTTTTCCGTTCCTCATGATTGGTAAAAATCTAGCCACACAATCGGAATGAAAGTCAACTTGCCAAGTCCATGGGCGAAGTTACTGCTAGCTAGCCTGCACACAGCTCATTAGCGTCCACGCTTGCTTTCTGCTGTCTCTCGTAGAAATATATTGATGCTAACGTTAGTATGGGGATTGCTAAAATGCCACTGACATTCGACTGTTTCATTGATGGTATTGTTTCATTGCAAATTAGAATCAGAACCTTTTCTCCCCATAAAGGCGAATCCTCCGGTGCATTCAAGCTGAACAGTACTTGCCATTTGTTTTACTCTTAGGGCTTATTTAAAGGGGTGTTTACCTGTTTCAACATGACGGCTATTGTCATCCAATCAAAATTGTGCTTTCCGCGAACTGCAGCCGCAACAGGAAATTAACAGGAAAAAATCGAGAATATGCATTTAGTTTTATCGGCAAGCCACATGCAATCATCAAAAGACCCATATATGGCTCGCGAGCCATCGGTTCCAGACCCCTGGGTTAGGCACTCAATACTTGGGCAGGAATCTTTATGCAGAAATGACTCCTCTCATGCAGTGTGGCATGGAGGCAATAAGCCAGTGACAATTCTGAAGTGCTATGGAGGCCCAGAATGCTTTGATAGCGGCCTTGAGCTTATCCACTGTACTGGGTATGGTGTCTCTCAACTTCCTTTTAGCGATATCCCACAAATTATCTTTTGGGGTTCAGGTCAGCGAGAGTTGGCAGGCCAATTGTGTTCACTAAAACATTATAGCACTGTGAGGAGGTGCCAAGTCATTGTGAAAAATGAAATCTTCAACTCCATCATGATTTTCACCAGATGAAGTTCTCTCATCTGTGCTAATAACTTGCCGAGTTGACCCTGCCCTTCATAAAAAAAAACAGTGAACCAACACCAGGAGCTCACATTGAACCTCTGAGTTTCATTCAATGTGGGTGCTTGACAATAGACTTCAGGAATTTTGGCATTTCCTTCTCCTCGCTCTTCCTCGAGACTCTGGGACCTTGATTTCTGAACAATTTGCTTTCATCCTTGGACCACTGAGCAACTGTTCGGTGGCGCTTCTCTGTCGCCCAGGTCAGCTGCTTCTGTCACTGTTTCTGTTTCGAAAACGGCTTAACCTATGGTCTAGAATCGGCCCTTCTCTGCGCTCTTCCTCAGGGCTGCTGCTTCTGGTTGGCAGCATTTATTGCCATACTTTTTCCTTCCCATAAACATTTCAAAGAGGTCAGCTCTTTGGGAATAGACTATCTCCTCAGTGATTTCTCTCTGTGTCTTACCCTCTTGTTCCAGGTTGTCAATGGTGGCCTTCTGGACAGCAGTCAGGTCAGCAGTCTTTCCTATCATAGCGGTTTTGATTCATGAACCAGGTTAACCGTTATCTCATTGATTCATATGATGAGGTTAATGGCTCCTTTAGAGTATGTTTTCATGATCTGATTATTTTTATGGGAGATTCATCAATATTAACACAATTAAATACACAATCTATTTCAGTTGGTGTGCAAAACATCTAAATAAAATATATGAAAGCATATTTTTTATCACAACATTATGGAAATGAAGGCAGCAGGTTGCATGTAGTTAGCACATTAACCTCACAGTGCAGAGGGCATGAGTTTAAATTCCACTCCAGAGTCCCCGTGTGGTGTTTGCATGTTCTACTCGGGCCCGTGTGGGTTTTCTCCGGGTCCTACTGTTTCCTCCCATACTCCAAAAATATACATGGCAGGCTGCTTGAACACTCTAAGTCAATGGTTCTTAATATTGTTGGACGTACCGAACCCCACCAGTTTTCATATGCTCATTCACTGAACTCTTCTTTAATAAAAAAATAAAATATGATTTTTTTTGACTGGTGCACAAAATGAATTCTGCATTAATGTCACTTCGTACGATCCTGTGAGAATCGGTTTGTTGATGGGTACAAATCCAAGAGCAGGCATAGTGGCCTTTTCGTCGCGTCTGATCTCTTCACTTTGAAGTCAGCAGCGTTGTGTTCTTGCATTTCCCATCTACCGCAGCCTAAAGAAGTTTTCCTTCAGTTTTGCAGGTGCGAGACTCGAGTGGCTCAATTTGGCATTGCAAATCATGGAAATAGGACACTGACTTCCGTCGCGTTCGGTGACACATGTAAATCCATGTTTTAAATATTCGTCTAACCACTTACTTTTTTTTACCCAACATAGTGAGCATGAATTAAAATATTAGAAAGGGAGTACCACTCAGAAACACACAGAGCCATCATCAAGCGGTCTGAATGGTAGGTCTCACTCTGCAGCATAAACCAGCGACCTCAAAGCAGACCGGTATGAAATCTCAGAGCAGGACACTTTCAATGACGGTGCCCACTAACTGCAGATTAGACTGAGCGGTGGACCTTTGCAGCAGAGGATCCACCGAACCCCTCCGGTTCGATCAAACCCAGTTTAAGAACCACTGCTCTAGGTTTTACCGATGTTTGAGTGTGAAAGTGGATGGTTGTTTGTCGATGTGTGCACTGCGATTGGCTGGCGACCAATTCATGATGTCCACCGCCTAATTCCCGAAGACAACTGGGATAGGCTCCTTCATGGCGAAAAAATGTTCAAGATGATGAAAAAAGAAGATGAAAATTACATGTGTACCAATAAATCGGCTGCAAAGAAAGGTCAGTGGCATACACCCCACCACCTCCCGCCATCCAAATAATCACGTTGTTCTGCAAAGAAAAAAACAAAAAAACATACTTTTTAGTGTTTTGTGTGCAATTTCTGACTGTTGTAAACAAAATTTCAAAACGTACAACCATCATTCAGAACGTGGGTCAAAAATGTAACAACCTGCAATAAAAAATAGTGAATATGCAAATACATTTTAAAACTTGCAAACAAAAAAACAATTGTAATATGTTGTTGTCACACAATAACATTTTCCATGAGATCAAAATCTGCACTTTTTGCATTTATTGTTTTTGCAATGTATTTATTTGTTCGTTCATTCATTCATTCATTCATTCATTCATTCATTCATTCATTCATGAAGGGTCGCATGCTCAGAGAATATTTCTGAACACGGCATGTCTGCATAACTGAAAGACTCACCCCATCACTCCATGTCCTCACACAACAGACACATAGTAAAGCTGAAGCACAAACATGGACAAACAGCATTTGTATTGGAACAGAAGGTATATTAATTTTGATCTTGTTAACAAAATGTATTTAAATGTAAATAAATATTGGGAGGTCGAAGGTGGGCTTGACAGATTTCAGCACATTTTTACGGAAAAAATATAAGTAATTTCGACTTCACGAATGCTAGTTTTGTCGCACAGTGACTTTTAGATTGTTGATATAGCAGCAGTATTATTGTATGTGTATATTTCCAGCCACAATTATAATATTAAACCTCACTAATGTATAGTCTGTTTAGTTGTAAATAATGGCACCTCATACTCTGGCCCATCAACGTGACAAACAAAGGTCATGAGGTAAAATTATCAGAGAGATTCATGAAGTAAAATTATCAGGTCAGCCACAGATGGATGCCCTGCATGCCCATACCTAGAGGTTGAAAAATTTAACTGGCTTTGAATGTGACTTTGTGCTTTTTGTCCAGCTTTTTATTCAATGACCTGGTCGCTGAGCCACCCTTAACATCAGTAGCTTTCTGCTTGTGTGAAACCAAGAGAATGGCCTTTGTCAAGGTGTACTCGCTTCAATTCTCACTCATCTCCCCTGACATTGAGGTGTTAAATTATATGCTCTGGAGAACTCCAATCATATATTATTAGTCAAACGGATTCAGCACATGTCCCCTGCTATGACAGTTTTCACAGTCAAGGATTTCGAACCGTATTCCCAACCAAGTACCTCCTGGACTCTCCTTTGCACCCTCTGTCACACACACACACACACACACACACACACACACACACACACACACACACACACACACACACACACACACACACACACACACACACACACACACACACACACACACACGCACGCACGCACACACACACACACACACACACACACGCACACACACACGCACACACACACACACACACACACACACGCACACACACACTCACACGCACACACACGCACACACGCGCACACACACAAACACACAAACACACACGCATGTACACTCGCTACCATCTTTCACCAATTCCTGCTCTCATTGAAAGCCCCGAAGTCGTTGGCTGGGTGTGATCACAGTCTAGTTGCTTGGGGTGTAAGACACCAGGCATCACAAGGCTTTGAGAGCAAAGCCTTCGGCTCCCTCAAATCTCAGATGGCTTTTCTCTGGCCTCTGC